>NC_069500.1:495470522-495770522 GCF_027579735.1 Bombina bombina | reverse complement strand
CTCCTAACGCAGCCCCATTGTTTCCTATGGGGAAACACTTCCTAAGTCTGCACCCAGGGCCGCCATCAGGGGGTGACAGGGGTGACTCCTGTCAGGGGCCCAATGGGTCAGGGGGGCCCCATGAGGCAAGAACTAAAAAAAAAAAAAAAAAATGTTTTAAATTTTGGCAGCCACCAGTGGGTACTACAGCAGAGTGCTAACTGAGCATGGAAAATGTTATTACAAGTAGTAAAGTATTAGCATTTGAGAGGATTTCTGAGTGTGCACTAAACCACTATGCACAGTGTGAGACAGACTTGGCACTCTGTTTGTACAGTGTGTGCCTGAGTCAGACAGCAGATCACTTTCATTTGCAGAGGAGGTAGGACTTACTTAGCAAATGTTTTTTATTTCTTTGTGCAATTTTGGATTGTATTTTCAGTGTGGTAGTAGTTGTATGGTTGGGCCAGGGGTCCATAAAAACATTTTTTTTTAGCAGCAGTGTATTTATGATTATTTGACAATGCTGTAGAAATTCTATATTTAAAACCATGCAGAAATGTTTCCTCCTCAATACACAAATGGTAGGTGCACTTTTGTTACATACCAACAAGCCTAAATCCTGCATTTAACCAGATCTAATGGTATGAGTAGCACAGCTTATGGTTCCACTAAGACCATATAGAGTACAGCATTTTCAAAATCCAGAAGTACAGCTGACATATGGGAACATTTGTACACTATATTTGAAGTGGTGCTCTTGGTTGGGGAAAATGGGGGGAAAAAACAAACAAACATATGTCAACCTTTTAAAAGTACTTTTCTTCATCTAGCCATCTACCCAGATCATTAATGTACAATTTTGAATTCACAGAATTATTTTTGTTTACACGTTTACAAATATGATTCTTTAAACAGTGATCTCTTAATTTCTCCAATTTTTTTATCATGCATGTCACACACTGTTGATTTAGGGGATGTAAGGTGCATAAATGTTTCCTCCTGTGAGTGTTTCTGTGGGTGTCTGTGTTTATGTCTTTGTGCTTTGGTTTATGTCTCTATGAGTGTATGTATTTTTTTTCTGTGGGTCTCTCTGTGAGGGTGGGTGTGTATGTCTTTGTGCATTTTCTGTGGATGTCTATGAGGGTGTGTGCATATGTCTTTGAGCTTTTTCTATGGGTGTCTGCGAGGGTGTGTGTATGTTTGCCTTTGTGTATTTTCTCTGGATGCCTCTGTGAGGATGGGTGTATATGTCTGTTTTCTGTGGATGTCTCTGTGAGGGTGTGTATGTATGTATGTCTGTGTTTTCTGTGGATGTCTCTGTGAGGGTGTGTGTTTTCTGTGGGTGTCTCTGTGAGGGTGTGTGTATGTCTTTGTGCGTTTTCTGTGGATGTCTCAGTGAGGGTGTGTGTGTATGTATGTCTTTCTGTGTTTTATGTGGTTGTCTCTCTGTGTGTGTATGTCTTTGTGTGTATGTCTTTGTGCATTTTCTGAGGCTGTCTCTGTCAATGTTTCCTTGGGTGTATGTGCAAGTTTGAGTTTGTGTGTGTGTGTGTCCATTGTCTGTTTCTTTTTAGGACATTTTGACCTTACTACCGATTATTCACATCTTTCTACAGACTTTGAGACCTTTACGGAAGTCACCAATCCACCATTTAACCTTTAAATTATTGTTTAGGCAGTTCAGGGCCCTTCCTTTCAGCCACTGCATGCTGTTGTCCTCATTTAGTTGGCATCTTCCTTTACAAAAAGATAATCAGAACTCCATATTTTGTTTTCTAAATCTCCTTTTTTTTTTTTTTTACAAAACAGTAGTCTACCTCATTACTTGTCAGGTCAATGTAAACAAGTGCTGAGTGTCTGTGTCTGAGTGCGTTTGTGTGTTCCTTTACGTGTCTGCTAGAGTGTCTATATGTGAATCCTTATGTGTAAGTGTGTTTGTGTGTTTCAGTGTATGAGTGTGTCTGTGTGTTTGTATGTTACTACCTTTACAACATTTCCAAGTTTAAATAGACACTTTAGAAAAAAGGGCATATACGTTTTAGTCACTTGATCAAAAATTGTACATGTCAAAGGGGGGGGGCCCTGATCAATGGTTAAGTCAGGGGCCCCAAAATTTCTAGTGGCGGCCCTGTCTGCACCTAACACCCTAACATGAACCCCGAGTCTAAACACCCCTAACCTTACACTTATTAACCCCTAATATGCCGCCCCCGCTATTGCTGACACCTGCATTTTATTATTAACCCCTAATCTTCCGCTCCGGACACCGCCGCAACCTACATTATCCCTATGTACCCCTAATCTGCTGCCCCTAACATCGCCGACACCTACATAATATTTATTAACCCCTAATCTGCCCCCCCCCACGTCACCGCTTCCTTACCTACACTTATTAACCCCTAATCTGCCAACCGGACCTCGCCGCCACTATAAAAAATGTATTAACCCCTAAACCGCCGCACTCCCGCCTAAAAAACCCTATAATAAATAGTATTAACCCCTAATCTGCCCTCCCTAACATCTTTGACACCTAACTTCAAGTATTAACCCCTAATCTGCTGACCGGACCTCGCCGCTACTCTAATAAATGTATTAACCCCTAAAGCTAAGTCTAACCCTAACACTAACACCCCCCTAAGTTAAATATAATTTTTATCTAACAAAATAAATTAAATCTTACTAAATAAATTATTCCTATTTAAAGCTAAATACTTACCTGTAAAATAAATCCTAATATAGCTACAATATAACGAATAATTATATTGTAGCTATTTTAGGATTTATATTTATTTTACAGGAAACTTTGTATTTATTTTAACTAGGTACAATAGCTATTACATAGTTATTAACTATTTAATAGCTACCTAGTTAAAATAATTACAAAATTACCTGTAAAATAAATCCTAACCTAAGTTACAATTAAACCTAACACTACACTATCAATAAATAAACTAAACTACCTACAATTACCTACAATTAAATCAACTAAACTAAATTACAAAAAAAAAACACTAAATTACAAAAAAATAAAAAAAGATTACAAGAATTTTAAATTAATTACACCTACTCTAAGCCCCCTAAAAAAATAACAAAGCCCCCCAAAATAAAAAAATGCCCTACCCTATTCTAAAATAAAAAGTTAACAGCTCTATTACCTTACCAGCCCTTAAAAGGGCTTTTTGCGGGGCATGCCCCAAAGAAATCAGCTCTTTTGCCTGTAAAAAAAACCCATATAATACCCCCAACATTACAACCCACCACCCACATACCCCTAATCTAACCCACCCAAACCCCCCTTAAAAAACCTAACACTAAGCCCCTGAAGATCTCCCTACCTTGTATTCACCCAGCCGGGTATCACCAATCCGTCCAGAAGAGGTCCTCCAGAGGGTCCGAAGTCTTCATCCTATCCGGCCAGAAGGCGGCATCTTCTATCTTCCTCCATCCAGAGCGGAGCGGGTCCATCTTGAGGCAGCCGACGCGGATCCATCCTCTTCTAACGACGTCCTAAGTCCGAATGAAGGTTCCTTTAAATGACGTCATCCAAGATGGCGTCCCTCGAATTCCGATTGGCTGATAGGATTCTTCCTATCAGCCAAGCGTTTAGCTTGCCGGTTTAACAATTTGATTGTGCGGAGTGGGTTTTGGGATGAGAGATGGTTTGGGATCTTTTTGTGGATAAATTACTTCTCTGTTTTTTTCTGTGCTCACTGTGAGTGTGTGTCTATCGTGATGGGAGAAACACTCAGGTATATGTGATCGCTGCAATCACTGACTCTGTGCAGTGATTGGTCTTTGTGGGTGGGGTTTACTTGTGTTTGTTTTATAAGTTTGTCCTGTGCAATAGTACAGATTGGTCTGAGGAATAATACATTTATAAAATTAATAAATATTAACTGATTAAGTTGTCTAAAGTCCAGTGATTGCTTATTTTGGATGATACATACTTTATAGCAGCCTGACAGCTGCAGGAGGTTGGTGAGAGTGCATCTTCTTTTGTATATGTGTATATATATATATATATATATATATATATATATATATATATATATATATATATATATATATATACAGGGAGTGCAGAATTATTAGGCAAGTTGTATTTTGAGGATTAATTTTATTATTGAACAACAACCATGTTCTCAATGAACCCAAAAAACTCATTGATATCAAAGATGAATAGTTTTGGAAGTAGTTTTTAATTTGTTTTTAGTTATAGCTATTTTAGGGGGATATCTGTGTGTGCAGGTGACTATTACTGTGCATAATTATTAGGCAACTTAACAAAAAACAAATATATACCCATTTCAATTATTTATTTTTACCAGTGAAACCAATATAACATCTCAACATTCACAAATATACATTTCTGACATTCAAAAACAAAACAAAAACAAATCAGTGACCAATATAGCCACCTTTCTTTGCAAGGACACTCAAAAGCCTGCCATCCTTGGATTCTGTCAGTGTTTTGATCTGTTCACCATCAACATTGCGTGCAGCAGAAACCACAGCCTCCCAGACACTGTTCAGAGAGGTGTACTGTTTTCCCTCCTTGTAAATCTCACATTTGATGATGGACCAAAGGTTCTCAATGGGGTTCAGATCAGGTGAACAAGGAGGCCATGTCATTAAATTTTCTTCTTTTATACCCTTTCTTGCCAGCCACGCTGTGGAGTACTTGGAGGCGTGTGATGGAGCATTGTCCTGCATGAAAATCATGTTTTTCTTGAAGGATGCAGACTTCTTCCTGTACCACTGCTTGAAGAAGGTGTCTTCCAGAAACTGGCAGTAGGACTGGGAGTTGAGCTTGACTCCATCCTCATCCCGAAAAGGCCCCACAAGCTCATCTTTGATGATACCAACCCAAACCAGTACTCCACCTCCACCTTGCTGGCGTCTGAGTTGGACTGGAGCTCTCTGCTCTTTACCAATCCAGCCACGGGCCATCCATCTGGCCCATCAAGACTCACTCTCATTTCATCAGTCCATAAAACCTTAGAAAAATCAGTCTTGAGATATTTCTTGGCCCAGTCTTCACGTTTCAGCTTGTGTGTCTTGTTCAGTGGTGGTCGTCTTTCAGCCTTTCTTACCTTGGCCATGTCTCTGAGTATTGCACACCTTGTGCTTTTGGGCACTTCAGTGATGTTGCAGCTCTGAAATATGGCCAAACTGGTGGCAAGTGGCATCTTGGCAGCTGCACGCTTGACTTTTCTCAGTTCATGGGCAGTTATTTTACGCCTTGGTTTTTCCACACGCTTCTTGCGACCCTGTTGACTATTTTGAATGAAACGCTTGATTGTTCGATGATCACGCTTCAGAAGCTTTGCAATTTTAAGAGTGCTGCATCCCTCTGCAAGATATCTCACTATTTTTTACTTTTCTTAGTCTGTCAAGTCCTTCTTTTGACCCATTTTGCCAAAGGAAAGGAAGTTGCCTAATAATTATGCACACCCGATATAGGGTGTTGATGTCATTAGACCACACCCCTTCTCATTACAGAGATGCACATCACCTAATATGCTTAATTGGTAGTAGGCTTTCGAGCCTATATAGCTTGGAGTAAGACAACATGCATAAAGAGGATGATGTGGTCAAAATACTCATTTGCCTAATAATTCTGCACTCCCTGTATATATATATATATATATATATATACACACACACACGCACCGGCCACTTTATTAGGTAAACCTTTTTCAATTGCTTGGCAACACAAATTGCTAATCAGCCAATCACATGGCAGCAACTCAATGCATTTAGGCATCTAGACATGCTGAAGACGATTTGCAGAAGTTTAAACCGGGCATCAGAATGCTGACAGACAGGCTGATATGAGTATTTAAAAAACTGCTGATCTGCTGGGATCTTTACGCACAACCATCTCTAGGGTTTACAGAGAATTATCCAAAAAAGAGAAAATGTTGATTACAGAGAAGAATGGGCAGACTGGTTTGAGATGATAGAAAGGCAACAGTAACTCAAATACCCACTCGTTACAACCAAGGTATGCAGAATATTATCTCTGAACACCCAACACGTCAAACCTTGAAGCAGATGGGCTACAGCAGCAGAAGACCACATCAGGTGCCACTTCTGTCAGCTAAGAACAGGAAACTGAGGCTACAATTCGCACAGGCTCACCAAAATTGGGCAATAGAAGATTGGAAAAACGTTGCCTGATCTGATTAGTCTCGATTTCACCTGTGACATTCAGATGGTAGGGTGAGAATTTGGCATAAACAACATGAAAGCATGGATTCATCCTGCCTTGTATCAACACTTCACTTGTTCCCAGTTTGTTGGATTGAGAGCTTGCATTGTGTGGCTGTTTAGGGACTCAGGTTTTGGAAGAGACCTTGACGTGGTACCTGGGCTTATCCCATTTGGCCAGATGCGGTAACTAACTCTTCCATTTTTGCTTTTAATCTTAGCTGAGAGCTTGTAAGTGAGTGCTGGACTTTCTCTGTGTGCTGTATTAATTTATTTTGTAGTTTTCCCTATGGGCCTTGCAACCAGACCTGTCTGGGGTTAACTGCCTGTGACTCTGGGGACAGTGCAGCTTCCTGAGAGTGCTATTGCACATGTTGCAGGGTCATGGGATGTGTACCCGGTCCTGTCTGAGAGTGCAGTCCCCTTGCGTGTTTTGTGTATATATATATATATATATATATATATATATATATATATATCTTTAATGCCCGAAACAAACCAATATAGCTTTGAGCAGTTTGTATAACAAAGTTAAAAAAGCTAAATATATTTTATTACATCTCCTACATCTGTGAATGATATTCAGCTAACCTATTGCTGGAAATTACATAAGACCTTGTCATACATAACAAGGACTTAAAGAGAAGGTCAAAATTCAAATTTTTTCCCAGAAGTTCAAGGAAGCAAATTCTAAAAACCCTGCATGTGAAAAACAAAAACTGGTTCTGGAATGGTACAAATGCTATGCAATATTCTATGCTTCGGACTGACAGGAAGAAGGGAACGTGCTGTAGTATGTTTACTTACAGACTTCAGAGGGCATAAGATACACTTTTCAGATTTAAATGACAGGAAAAGAAAAAGCAAAACAAATAATGAAGGGAGGGAGCGCTGCACTGCTTTTTTATGCATAGTTAACTGGATTTATTAGAGCAATTTATTATTTCATTATTGCTGCTTATAAATCAATGTTTAACCCCTGAAAAGGTATTAAACACATAGTTAAAGTCAGTTCCAGAGGAGCAAAGCACTACTGGGTGCTAGCTGAAAGTATCTGGTGAGCCAATGACAAGAGACAAAAGTGTGTTTCCATCAATCACCAGTTAGCTCTCAGTAATTTATAACTGCTTCTAAAGATATGTACATATCCTTTTTAGCAAAAAATACCAGGAGAACAAAGTAAATGTGATGATAAAAGTGAATTTAAAAGTGTGTTAAAATGACATGTTCTATCTGAAACATAAATGTTAATTTTTGTTTTTGATTTTCATGTCCCTTTAAGGGCCAGATTACCAGTAGAGCGCAAACGTTTGTGCGCGAGCAAGAAGGGGTTTATTGCAATTTACGCTAGAATGATTATTGCAACTTCAAAGCTAAAAAGTAGCAAAAAATGCTTACTGTTGGGAAATACAACACCTGGCCACAAAGAGGAGGCAAAGACACCCCAGCCTAAGGCTTAAATATCCCTTCCACTTCCCCTATCCCCAGTCATTCTGTCCAAGGAACAAGGAAAAGTAGGAGAAACATCAGGGAATAAAGGTGCCAGAAGAAATAATATAAAAGGGAGCCGCCCAACAAAAATAAGTTACGGGCGGGGTCGTGGACTCTCCCTGCCAGGAAGGAAAGGAATTTATCTGGTAAGCATAAATTATATTTTCCTTCCATAAGGCAGGTAGAGTCCACGACTTCATTCCTTACTGTTGGGAAACCTATAGCCAAGCTTCAGAGGACACTGAAAAAAAAGAGGCGGACCCTATTCTGAGGGCACCACAGTATGCAAAACTTTTCTCCCGAAAGCTGCTTCAGCAAAAGCAAACACATCAAGTTTGTAAAATTTACAAAAAGTGGACCAGGTAGCCGCCTTACAAATCTGATCCATAGAAGTTTCGTTCTTAAAAGCCCAGGAGGAAGCCACTGCTCTAGTGGAATGAGCCGTTATCCTCTCAGGAGGCTGTCGCTCCGATGTCTCATAAACTAAGTAGATGACACTCCTCAACCAGAAAGATAGGGAAGTAGTAGCCTTCTGTCCCCTACACTTCTCTGTATAGATGACAAACAAAGAGGAAGATTGTCTTAATTCCTTAGTAGCCTGAAGATAAAACTTCAAGGCACGAACCACATCTAGATTGTGAAGCAAGCGTTCCTTCGCTGAAGAAGGGTTAGGACACAAAGGAGGAACAACAATTTGTTGGTTAATGTTACGATCCGACACTATACCTCTATATAATCATGTATATGTATATATATATATATAGATAGATAGATAGATAGATAGATAGATAGATAGATAGATAGGTATAGATATATATTGAACCAAAAAAAACATTATATATATATATATATATATATATATATATATATATATATATATATATATATATATTTATGAATAAATAGAACATATTCTTGTATGTGAAGAACATTGGAATGTGAAATATTCATACTTTCATGTCGGGATAGCACACATGAGAATATGCGATCAGTTGGGTTTTAAAGTTTTTTCCCCACCTTTTTTCTCCATTGACTTCTATGGGGGAATATCTGAAGGCACACGCAATATTCTAAGATCGTTTTTTTGCCCTTGCCAAGGTGAACAACTCATAATACGAGCGCAAACCGACATGCACAAAAAGCTTACTTCTAGCGCAGTTAACACTCGAGCAGGAGCAATTATTAGCGTTGCACTTGTAATCTGGCACTAATCCTTTTAGGAAGATTTTATTTTTAGATTAAATGCCACATTAAATAATGGAGTCTTATTTTGGAAAACTGAAAACAAACAAATGTGTATAATATGGATTGATACTCTCCTTCGATGATAGAACCGCAGCCTTCCCACCGTCTCTCCTGAAGCCTGTATAGATAGATGTGTTAATACAAATTAATTTTTTTTTTAAATAAAATCTTTTATTTCATAACTTTTCCCAGTAACTGTAGAGTTAAATGTTTTATAGCTTTTCCCAGTAACTTGTACATGACAAGTTTCTTTACCTGTGGAAAATGTAAGGGTTGTAATTATACCAGAAGAACACATAAAACATTTAACTCTACAGTTACTGGGAAAAGTTATGAAATAAAAGATTTTATTACATGTAAAAGTAAAAATGTTATATATTGCAACAGCCAATAATTTTTTTTCACCTTTAATTCCTATTGGCTGATAGAATTCTATCAGCCAATCGGAATATAAGGGATGCCATCTTGGATGACATACCTTAAAGGGAAACTTCATTCTTCGTTAAACATCGGAAGAAGAGGATGCTCCGCGCCAGATGTCTTAAAGATGGACCCGCTCCGCGCCGGATGGATGAAGATAGAAGATGCCGTCTGGATGAAGACTTCTGCCCGCTTGGATAAAGACTTCTGCCGGCTTCGAGGAGGACTTCTGCCCGCTTGGATGAAGACTTCTGCCACCTGGATGGGGATGGATATCCGGTCTTCGAAAACTGTAAGTGGATCGTCGGGGGTTAGTGTTAGGTTTTTTAAGGGTTTATTGGGTGGGTTTTATTTTTAGCTTAGGGTTTGGGCAGTAAAAGAGCTAAATGCCCTTTTAAGGGAAATGCCAATCCAAATGCCCTTTTCAGGGCAATGGTTAGCTTAGGTTTATTTAGATAAGTTTTTATTTGGGGGTTTTATGTAGTGGGTGGTGGGTTTTACTGTTGGGGTTGTATTTTTTTTTTACAGGTAAAAGAGCTGATTTATTTGGGGCAATGCCCCGCAAATGGCCCTTTTAAGGACCATTGGTAGTTTAGTTTAGGCTAGGGTTTTTTTTAATTTGGGGGGGGGGCTTTTTTATTTTGATAGGGCTATTAGATTAGGAGTAATTCGTTTTTATTTTTGATAATTTCGTTTTTTATTTTGTGTAATTTAGTGTTTATTTTTTTTTGTAATTTAGATAAATGTATTGTATTAATCTAATTTATTTTATAGTAATGTTAGTTTTTAGTGTAAGGCAGGTTAGGTTTTATTGTAAGGCAGGTTAGGTTTTATTTTACAGGTAAGTTTGTATTTATTTTAACTAGGTAGTTAGTAAATAGTTAATAACTATTTACTAACTAGTCTACCTAGCTAAAATAACTACAAACTTACCTGTAAAATAAAAATAAAACCTAAGCTAGCTACAATATAACTATTAGTTATATTGTAGCTAGCTAAGGTTTTATTATACAGGTAAGTATTTAGTTTTAAATAGGAATTATTTAGGTAACAATAGTAAGTTTTATTTATATTTATTTTAATTATATTTAAGTTAGGGGGGTTAGGGTTAGGTTAGGGCTTAATAGGTTTATTATAGCGGCGGTGTGGGCGGACGGCAGATTAGGGGCTAATAATCTTTAAATAGTGTTTGTTATGCGGGAGGGTGGCGGTTTAGGGGTTAATAGGTTTATTATAGTGGCGACAATGTCGGGAAGCGGCGGAATAGGGGTTAATACATTTTTTCAGTAGCGGCGATGTCTGGAGTGGCAGATTTGGGGTTAATAATTTTATTTTAGTGTTTGCGATGCGGGAGGGCCTCGGTTTAGGGATTAATAGGTAGTTTATGGGTGTTAGTGTACTTTGTGACAGTTTAGTTATGAGTTTTATGCTACAGCTTTGTAACGTAAAACTCATAACTACTGACTTTAGATGGAGGTACGGATCTTGTCATTTTAGGCTGTACCGCTCACTTTTTGGCCTCACAGGAAACCTTAAAATACCGGCGCTATGGAAGTCCCATTGAAAAAGGACTTTTCTTAAAGTGCGGTACTGACGTTGCGTGACGGCCAAAAAAGTGTGCGGTACAGCTATTCTGACTTGTAATAGCGGCGTTAGGGAAAAAGCATTGTTATGGGCCATAACAATGCTTTTTCACTCATAACGCTAAACTCATAATCTAGATGAATGTTTTTACTGAGAAGCTTATGATTTGACATTGAACATCATGTGATTCCCTTATTCCCAAACGGACCTGATAGAAGACTATCGCAAAGAAAACGTCTCTAAAGGGAACTGCAACAACTTAATGCAAAGAAGTTCAGCTCATAAATACAAATATTTTTAACAAGAATGTTGTTTAAATAAAAATTATGTAATAATATTTATCATTTGGGTTTTACTTTTAGGTTTTATCTTAAGTTTGATTTTTAACGAGTGTAAACCCGGCCTCCACCAATGAGGTGATCATTGATTGTATATTTAAAGACCGCCTGTGTAGCGGAAAAGTATGCTTGGTTTGTTAAGCACTTTTAAAATTGTAAATGCTCTTGACAAAAGATGACTGGGTCCGTTGAAACGCATTGGGCACAATAAAACAGTTTTTTTATGAGAAAATCTGTGTTCTTCTTTGCATATACAAGGATCCGGTCATCTGGAACATATGCTGTGAGTATATACACGCCATTTTATGGTGTTTTGACACAATATCACAGCACAACCCTTTTGAACTAGGAGTATACCTCTCTAGATGAATTCCTGAAGGGAGTGGAGCACATACAAGTGAACAGAAGAGGATTCAGAGTGAACCTGCGCCTTATTTTGGAAAACCTCTTTACTGAAACGTGTAGTGAATTTAGTGTACAGTAGATATGATAGTGCAAGCCTTTTTCATTGGTGTTTTTATTTTAATTTTCAAACCAACAATACAAAATAAGTGTAACCATATATGTTATTAAAAAGAATGTCTTAATCGGTGAAAAGCCCAGAACCAAGACACAACCCGTTCAAATTCAAATCTTCTAGATCAGGGGTCAGGAACCTTGGGACTCCAGGGACTGTCCAGGATAACATGACCGAGGTGGCAACCCTATTTTAACTATGTGTTTAACTCGATTGTAGGCGTTAACAAGTAGTTATATGCAAGTAACAAGGGAGTAAACAAATGGTCCAATTTATTAGATCATCATATGTTTACACTTTTATATCCATTTAAACATATAGGACTAGATTACAAGTTGAGCGATTTTTGTTTTCATTTCCGGACATGCAATAAATAACCAGCCATTACAAGTGCAAACATAAAATGTGCCCAGGTGCATTTCAATTTGAAATAGAATAATTTTTCCAATATAATTCCATTAGCAGACATGCTTCTAGTAAAAGTTATTACTGTTTCTCTGCAGCATATGCACATATCCTGTGAAGGGCCGTGCACCAGTATTCAAACACCAAGCTTCCTCATAAAGCTGGCGGTGGTGTGTATTGTATCATTTCTGTCACAGAAGCCACTGCTGACTCTCTGAGAAAGTGTGGTGATTAAATACCGGTGCACGAGCCTTTACAGGATATGTGCACCCATGCACATTTCACTTTTGAGATTTCTATCCTTTTAATAGCTTTTACTAGAGACATTTTGCTAAAACAAGTATGCTGCAAACATTCTTCTATTCAAAACTGACACTATTATTTCCCTTTATTTTTATAATTATTATAACTAAAGGGATAGTAAAGTCCAAATTAAACTTTCATGATTCAGATAGGACATTTAATTTTAAACAACTTTCTAATTTACTTTTATCATCAAATTTGTTTTGTTTTTTTAAGTATTCTTAGTTTAAAACGAAACCTATGTAGGCTCATATGTTAATTTCTAAGCCCTTTAAGGCTGCCTCTTATCTGAATGCATTTGACTGTTTTTTACACCTAGAGGGCGTTAGTGCATGTGTTTCATATAAATAACATTGTGCTCACGCACATGGAGTTATTTAAGAGTCAGCACTAACTGGCTAAAATGCAGAGGCTTAGAAAAGGTAATTACAGAGGTAAAAAGTATATTAATATAACAGTGTTAGTTAAGGAAAATTGGGGAATGGTAAATAAAGGGATTAGCTATGTTTTTTAACAATAAAAGTTTTTGGTGTTTACTATCCCTTTAACATATTTAAATGTACAAGCATTTAATTGCAATCATTAATAGACAGCCTGATGATATGGTTGGCGCCTTTTCTGGAAAAAAATACTGGTCATATGCATTAGCATAAATTTGCATAAATAATTATACAGCATAATTTAAGAACTAAGGGCGAGATTACATATGCGGCGCAGGCTTCAGCTCAACTGCTGAAACCCGCGTTGCCCGTAATTTCACTTTGCACATTGGGTAATCACATAAACTGCGCCGGCAGTTCATATACTGACGTAAGTCAGATAAACTGGCGAAGTACAGAAATGTGGGTAAATACACATATCTGGAGTCGCCAGTGATTTATGGCAGTTTAGAAACTACCGGCGCATAAGAAAAAAAAAGTTAAATCACACGTCTAACCCGCTTCCCAATAAAAGTATTAACCCCTAAACCGCCAACCCCCACAAAGCAATATACCTAATTAAACTATTAACCCCTAATCAGCCATTCTCCCACATCGCAATCTACCTAATAAATGTATTAACTCCTAATCCACCATCCCCCCACATCGCAAACTGCCTAATAAAGTGATTAACCCCTAAACCGCCACCCCCCACAATGCAATAAATCTAATTAACCTATTAACCCCTAAACCGCCATCCCCCACCACAACACAATAAACTAATTTAATCACTAAGCCCCCTAACCTAACACCCCCTAAATTAACCCCAATTACATAAAATAATAAAATACTAAGTTAAAATAAAAATAAAAAATCCTAACAGTAAAAAAAAAACAACTAAGATTAAATTAAATAAATCTAAAATTACAAAAAATAAAAAGTCTAAAATTACAGAAAAAAATATTTTTTTTAACCTAATCTAATACCGCTATGAAAATAAAAAAGCACCCCCAAAATAAAAACACCCCCTAATCTAAACTACAAATAGCCCTTAAAAGGGCCTTTTGTAGGGCATTGTCCTAAGTTAATCAGCTCTTTTACATAAAGAAAATACTAAGTCCCCCCTAACAGTAAAAAAAACCCTCAAAATAAAAAAATCTAACACTAAAAAAAACTAAGCTACCCATTGCCCCTAAAGGGGCATTTGTATGAGCATTGCCCTTAAAAGGCCAATCAGCTCTTTTGCAGACCATGAAAATAAAAAAAATCCCTAATCTAAAAAATAAATACACCCCAAAAAATAAAAAATAAACTAAGTCTAATCCAAAATAGGTACTTACCATTCCTGAAGTCCGGTGGAGAAAGTCTTCTTCCAGGTGGTGAAGTTCTTCTTCCAGACGGGACATCTTGTTCCATCGCGGGGACCTCTTCTATCTTCATCCAGGGCGATGGCGGCGCGGAGCCATCCAGCGTGAAGATTTGGCTGTTCAAATCATGTGTTAGGTGTTAGTTAGAACTTCCAGGAGTTACGGTGCGACGCATATGTAATCTTGCCCTAAAGCTGCTAGGGCTGATACTAAATAAGCATTGGTTTACAATTAGATTCTAACACTTAAGAAAAATGTCCCTATGATATCATCTTTATTTCTATATTTATTCTGAATTTTCAACTTTGACCTGAGCTTTAAAAAAAAAAAAAAAAAAAACCTGGCCACAGCCTAGTTTCCATTGAGGTGCTAAAGTTTGGGAACTACTGTTAAAAACATTTATCTCCTTTAAAGTCTATGGAGAATTTTTATGTTAACACCTGTTTCCAAACTTTACCATCTCAATGGAAACGAGGCTCATGTTGGTAAAATACCGGCTGGGCGGGAAGTTTACCTTATAATTTCAGTTCTAAGTGTAAAAGTGTGACTTAAACTAAGAAATGCCACAAACAAAAATGTGTTTTCAACAGGTCTAAGGTGTAGAATTGAAAAAGTCTAAAAATCCTATGAAATTTTGCTTTTCGGTATCAAAATGTCCTTCTTTGAACTAGGTATGTTACCATGCTATAAATATGCCGAAACGCATAAGATACATATTTTATAGTGAAGTTTTCATAAAATGTGAAAATACTGCAAAAATGTCATGCAAGGCTCTTCATACAGAATTTCAGATGGACTGCAGTTAGGGCCGCCATAATTAGGTGCAAGCATTTTGTTTATTCATTTCATTATTGCAGAATGTAAACTCAATAATCCAGGTGCTCCCTACCTCTTGTGGGGCAAAACTTGTAACATAGTTTTTTTTTCTTTATATGTATGTATGTACAGGGAGTGCAGAATTATTAGGCAAGTTGTATTTTTGAGGATTAATTTTATTATTGAACAACAACCATGTTCTCAATGAACCCAACAAACTCATTAATATCAAAGCTGAATAGTTTTGGAAGTATTTTTTAGTTTGTTTTTAGTTATAGCTATTTTAGGGGGATATCTGTGTGTGCAGGTGACTATTACTGTGCATAATTATTAGGCAACTTAACAAAAAACAAATATATACCCATTTCAATTATTTATTTTTACCAGTGAAACCAATATAACATCTCAACATTCACAAATATACATTTCTGACATTCAAAAACAAAACAAAAACAAATCGGTGACCAATATAGCCACCTTTCTTTGCAAGGACACTCAAAAGCCTGCCATCAATGGATTCTGTCAGTGTTTTGATCTGTTCACCATCAACATTGCGTGCAGCAGCAACCACAGCCTCCCAGACACTGTTCAGAGAGGTGTACTGTTTTCCCTCCTTGTAAATCTCACATTTGATGATGGACCACAGGTTCTCAACGGGGTTCAGATCAGGTGAACAAGGAGGCCATGTCATTAGATTTTCTTCTTTTATACCCTTTCTTGCCAGCCACGCTGTGGAGTACTTGGACACGTGTGATGGAGCATTGTCCTGCATGAAAATCATGTTTTTCTTGAAGGATGCAGACTTCTTCCTGTACCACTGCTTGAAGAAGGTGTCTTCCAGAAACTGGCAGTAGGACTGGGAGTTGAGCTTGACTCCATCCTCAACCCGAAAAGGCCCCACAAGCTCATCTTTGATGATACCAGCCCAAACCAGTACTCCACCTCCACCTTGCTGGCGTCTGAGTCGGACTGGAGCTCTCTGCCTTTAACAATCCAGCCACGGGCCCATCTATCTGGCCCATCAAGACTCACTCTCATTTCATCAGTCCATAAAACCTTAGAAAAATCAGTCTTGAGATATTTCTTGGCCCAGTCTTGACGTTTCAGCTTGTGTGTCTTGTTCAGTGGTGGTCGTCTTTCAGCCTTTCTTACCTTGGCCATGTCTCTGAGTATTGCACACCTTGTGCTTTTGGGCACTCCAGTGATGTTGCAGCTCTGAAATATGGCCAAACTGGTAGCAAGTGGCATCTTGGCAGCTGCACGCTTGACTTTTCTCAGTTCATGGGCAGTTATTTTGCGCCTTGGTTTTTCCACACGCTTCTTGCGACCCTGTTGACTATTTTAAATGAAACGCTTGATTGTTCGATGATCACGCTTCAGAAGCTTTGCAATTTTAAGAGTGCTGCATCCCTCTGCAAGATATCTCACTATTTTTGACTTTTCTGAGCCTGTCAAGTCCTTCTTTTGACCCATTTTGCCAAAGGAAAGGAAGTTGCCTAATAATTATGCACACCTGATATAGGGTGTTGATGTCATTAGACCACACCCCTTCTCATTACAGAGATGCACATCACCTAATATGCTTAATTGGTAGTAGGCTTTCGAGCCTATACAGCTTGGAGTAAGACAACATGCATAAAGAGGATGATGTCAAAATACTCATTTGCCTAATAATTCTGCACTCCCTGTATATATATATATATATATATATATATATATATATATATATATATATATATATATATATATATATATATATATAAAGAAAAGCAGATTTTTTGTCATTAAATTGATCATAAATACAGTGTAGACATTGTTAATTTTCTAAATGACTGTTGTAGCTGGAAAGGCTAATTTTCATTAAATATCTACATAAAGAGGCCCTGTATTCGAAGTTTATTATTTAAGAAGGATAATTGATCATCAAAAAAAACCTTTTGAAATTAAGTTAGCACCGCTGAAAACTGTTCTACTGATTAAAGAAGCGAAAAAACTGGCCTTTCTTAGACTAGATGAGTATCTGGAGCATCAGTAATTGTGAGTTTGTTTCTGGCCATCTTGAGCCTGTAATCGAAGAACTTTCTTCTTAACCCCTTAATGACCGGACCATTTTTCAATTTTCTTACCCTTAATGACAATGGCTATTTTTACATTTCTGCAGTGTTTGTGTTTAGCTGTAATTTCCCTCTTGCTCATTTACTGTACCCACACATATTATATACCGTTTTTCTCGCCATTAAATGGACTTTCTAAAGATACCATTATTTTCATCATGTCTTATAATTTACTAAAAAAAAAATAATAAAATATGAGGAAAAAATGGAAAAAAACACACTTTTTCTAACTTTGACCCCCAAAATCTCTTACACATCTACAATCACCAAAAAACACCCATGCTAAATAGTTTCTAAATTTTGTCCTGAGTTTAGAAATACCCAATGTTTACATGTTCTTTGCTTTTTTTGCAATTTATGGGGCAATAAATACAAGTAGCACTTCGCTATTTCCAAACCACTTTTTTTCAAAATTAGCGCTAGTTACATTGGAACCCTGATATCTGTCAGGAATACCTGAATATCCCTTGACATGTATATATTTTTTTTTAGAAGACAACCCAAAGTATTGATCTAGGCCCATTTTGGTATATTTCATGCCACCATTTCACCGCCAAATGCGATAAAAAAAAAAAAAAAGTTCACTTTTTCACAAAATTTGTCACAAACTTTAGGTTTCCCACTGAAATTATTTACAAACAGCTTCTGCAATTATGGCACAAATGGTTGTAAATGCTTCTCTGGGATCCCCTTTTTTCAGAAATAGCAGACTTATATGGCTTTTGGGTTGCTTTTTGGTAATTCGAAGGCCGCTAAATGCCGCTGCGCCCCACACGTGTTTTATGCACAGGAGTGAAGGGGTTAATTAGGGAGCTTGTAGGGAGCTTGTAGGGTTAATTTTAGCTTTAGTGTAGTGTAGTAGACAACCCCAAGTATTGATCTAGGCCCATTTTGGTATATTTTATGCCTCCATTTCACCGCCAAATGCGAGCAAATAAAAAAAAAAACTTAACATTTTTCACAATTTTAGGTTTCTCACTGAAATTATTTACAAACAGCTTGTGCAATAATGGCAGAAATTGTTGTAAAAGCTTCTCTGGGATCCCCTTTGTTCAGAAATAGCAGACTTATATGGCTTTGGCGTTGCTTTTTGGTAATTAGAAGGCCGCTAAATGCTGCTGCGCACCACACGTTAATTATGCCCAGCAGTGAAGGGGTTAAATTAGGTAGCTTGTAGGGAGCTTGCAGGGTTAATTTTAGAGATCAGCCTCCCACCTGACACATCCCACCCCCTGATCCCTCCCAAACAGCTCTCTTCCCTCCCCCACCCCACAATTGTTCCCGCCATCTTAAGTACTGGCAGAAAGTCTGCCAGTACTAAATAAAAGAGTTTTTTTTTTTTTTAAATAAAAATAATAAAGTATTTTAGCTGTGATGGACCCCTGCCTTAGCCCCAACCTCCCTGATCCCCCCTCCAGCTCTCTAACCCTCTCCCCTACCAAATTACCACCATCTTGGGTACTGGCAGCTTTCTGCCAGTACCCAGTTTGGCCCCAAAAACCCCCCAAAAGTATTTTTATTTTATTTTTACTTAAAAAAACTATTTCTGTAGTGTAGCAGCCCCCCACAATACCCCCACACCCACCCCCTCCTAGATCCTTTTATATTTTTTTTTTTAAAAAAAATCCCTTTTTTTCCTCTTTCTGCCCTCATTCATTGGTGTCAGTGTGGCTAATGGGTGCACGCGCGTGCACGCGCACATGCATGCTCACGTGCACACGCGCGCATCATGCACGCACACCCTCACACCCGGCACTATCGCTACTGGTGCAGAGAGGGCCACAGAGTGGCTCTCTCTGCATCGGAGGCTTGTAAAGTGGTATTGCAGGATGCCTCCATATCGAGGCATCACTGCAATACCCTCAGAGCTGCTGGAAGCATTTGTGATCACTTCCAGCACTCTGTTAGACAACTGACGTACCAGGTACGTCCATTGTCATTAACTGCTTGTTAATGCATGACGTACCTGGTACGTCAGTTGTCATTAAGGGGTTAAAATAAGTCTACGTAGCTACAACAAAAGTGTCATATGGGGAGAGCGCTGATTGGAGAACTATTTAAACCTTTAGCTCACAGCAAAAAATGACTTGTAAAGTGGGTGGCGGAGCGCGGGGTATTTGAATTTCCTATCTATACTAAAAAGTAAGTTATAGCGCAACTTCACTACAACTGATGAATGAATTTCCATCTAAAATATCACTAACATTCCAGATCTGTTTTTAAAAAGGGGAGAGTTTACATCACTTTAAGGGTAATGGGCTGGCTCTCAGCTACAATATTTTCCTATTACCGTTGCCAGGACATTGATATGGCATTCTAGGAAACATTGCTGTAATATTACTTAGGTCAATATATTTTTGCTGCAGGGATATCCGTGGTGGTAGTAAGTCATGCAGAGCACTTTTTGCAGCCCCTTCTAGCATTTAAAGGGTTAATCACCCTCTAGCTCTTACCCAACTTTAAGAGTAACCCTAGGTCTCAACTCTAACCTTACATGCCATGCAATATGCAGGGGTTAAACACATACATACAGATGAACTTTTTCTAACTGCAGCTTTAGTATAATAAATTATGATCTTTTAGACATGTGAGAAACAGTTACATTATTATTTCATGCTAAAATCTAAGTGCTCACACATGAGCATGGCATGGAATAGAATTGACAAAGCTCTGAAGGATGTGGAGAGTCAACAGAACTTTTTGAGCCAAGCAGGTCACTATGAGCTACTGAACTCCCGTGGGTCTCAGGCCTAGAGGAAGGGTCTGTCATATAACACAGTGGGGACCTGATATCAGGGGCACAAACTAGAAATAATGTACCAGAGCTATAGACAGAATAATGGTAAGACATAGGTAAAGTTAATATACAGAAATTGTTTAGAAAAATTAAACCACCTAGTCGCTGGCTGGTTGTGTGACACTAAAACACAAAGGAATCCACAAATTAAAGGTATAAAATGCATTAGAGCGTTTTCTTTTTATGCCCTTTTAAACAGACTGAAATGTGCCAACATGGACACATACTGCTTACAGGATGCAGTGAAAGAAAACAAAATCTGCTTCACACATCTGCACAAAAAGGGTATAAAAAGATTGCACAGCAAAAGCACGTGCCACCATAAGCCCTGATGGTCCAATCACAGTTGTAATACAGCAGAAAACCATTAGCTCCTTAGTATGCAAGTTGTTTGCAAAGCCTATGTACTTGCTTGCAGCCTTATGCTCCACGTGCTTCAGACCTTCACAGGAAGTACTCATGATTCCAGTTTCCTGCATCACTCAGCCATCAGCAGATTAAAGCGGACAATTTACTAAAGGATTGCTACTGACTTATAAAGTATTTTAAAAACAAGCACTAGAGTAGAATTTTTTGTTTCTAGTTAAAGGGACACTGAACCCAATTTTTTTATTTCATTATTCAGATAGAGCATGCAATTTTAAGCAACTTTCTAATTTACTTCCATTATCAATTTTTCTTGGTTCTCTTGCTATCTTTATATGAAAAATAAGGCATCTAAGTTAAGGAGCCAGCAAATTTTTGGTTCAGAACCATGGACAGCACTTGTTTATTGGTGCTGTCCAATCAGCAATGACAACCCAGGTTGTTCACCAAAAATGGGCCGTCATCTAAACTTACATTCTTGCTTTTCAAATAAACATACCAAGAGAATGAAGAAAATTAGAAAGTTGTTTAAAATTGCATGCTCTATCTGAATCACGAATGAAAAAATTTGGGTTCAGTGTCCCTTTAAGAAAAAAAATAGGTTAATAAAATGGCCATATCTTTCGGTACATTACGTGTTTATTACATTTTTTAACTCTTGTTTAGCAGTCGGCACAGAGGGAACGCTTCAGATCAACTCCTAAGCTATTGAGGCTTTCCTTTGAGAGGAGTGGTCACGAGCACACACTCAGGGGCAAGAAGGAGTGAATTTGCCCCTGTCTTTGGCAGATGTCGAGAGTCTGATCCTGGACATAGACAATAAAAGCGCAACCTAGAGAGTCACATGACTCCTCAATGGAAATAAGAGAATCAATGACCGATCTCTAAGTAGGAAGAATGTCTGAATTAATTTGCACAGGGCATACAGACATATGCCACATTTTAGCCTTTACTAGAAACATATTTGCTAATAATACTCATTTGTACTTGACCTTTGAGGACAATAACCTTATAAATTCCTACATTTGTGGGATCCCTAATGTAAAAGGAGCTCATCTTTCAAATTATAGGTTACATGACCCTTAAGATCCTATTTGATTAAATAAGTTCATGAGAAATGGTGAATATTTAATTCACTAGATAATAAGTTCAGAGAAATAAAGTACATTTTTTATTGAGACAGCACCAAAAAAAGAAAAGAAAGAAAAAACGAGAGACCTCACATTATCTTGCGTAAAGTTTAATAGTTTATTTTTTACCAAAGGGGTCACATGACCCTTTTAATCCTTGCTAGACACTTGCCTAAGAGCTAATAATGGGGTGGGCGTTTAAACTATAAACATTTTAATTGTTTTTCTACATTCATATTATTATTATTGTGTAGTTTTATTTTTCTCACCAGTATCTTTATATACAAGGACCACTACTTATGTTAGCTCATTTTATAACACAACAGGGGACTATAAACCTCCATCACATTTGGACTTTGCTCACATTCTTTTCTGATTATGGTCCAGATTACAAGTGTTACGTTACCTAATGCTCCCACTCGCGCGCTAACTCCGCCAGTGGCGTCAATAGGGTTGGTGTCACCCGGTGCGGTAAGTCATGGTGTCACCCCCCCCCCCCCCAGAAAGCAGACACACACAAAAACACAGGCAAACACTCAGACACACTTAAAAACATACTCAGATGCACACACAAACACTCGGAAACACACTCAGACACACACACAAAAACACACACACACAAAAACACTGAGACACACAAAAACTCAGATACACACATACAAAATATGTAAACTGCACTGCATTAATTATGAAGCTCATGCCTAGAGCTGCTCCCTGGCTCAGCAGAACATCAAATGAAAGATAAACAGAGCACTCTAAAATAAATCACTGAAGAAAAGGTTTAGGCGCGCAAACTATGAAAATTCTGTTCTCTGACTCTGTTCCAAGTCTGTCAGTGCACAGCCCTAGGCCGCATGTCACTGAGCACAGATAGGCAGGCAGGTTTAGACTAGCAGCGCAACTTTGCAAGCCCCACGGCACACCCACAACATTCATAGTGAAATTGGGCAGGGGAGGAGCAAAGTACAAACAAGCAAAAGCAGCCGGGAAAACTATTTGTTGAAATTGCAGCACTGGCTCAGGGGGCAAAAAAATTGTGTGTCTACAACTTCCCCAGTCCCACTAATGTTCACAAATGCCAGCCTCTAATAAAATAATCTATGCATCTCAACATTGTATTTCTTTGAATTTCAATAAAATTTAAAAAAAAATAAAAAAAAAATAAAAAATTTTTTTTGGTGTCACCCCCTGGAGGGTGTTACCCAGGTGCGGCCTGCACCCCCTAGTGACGCCACTGAACTCCGCTAGAAGTAAGCTTTTTCCTCGCATAGGGTAGCGCTCGTATTCCAAGCTGAAAGTAAACTGTTTTTGCACAAGCACTAATCCGATGCATGCAAAAAGCCAAACTTCGAATACCGTATGCGCTTTCATTTATTTCCCCCATATAAGTCAACGGAGCAAAAAAAGTGGAAGACTACCTTCCAATGAATATGAGCGATTCCCTTCCAGTAAACCACTGCTTCCACTGACAGGAACAATTAAAGAAATTGTAAAATTTTAAATCTAAAAGGGTACATTTCAAATTCTAATGAAGCATTTGTGCATTTTAAAAAAATGCTTCTTAGTAAAATATCACTCCAAAGAAGTGGTGAAATATATGGTTTATAGTCTTGTATGCAGATGTTCCCCACGTCTGCATGCAGTTGATGTGACAATATAGGTTGTGTGCACAATAAGGTTATCACTAAGGTAATGACACATTTTATTAAAGCATTTTTGCAAACAAAAAAGCATTGCATATATGTTTCTTACAGAATCTGAACAGAAATATAATATGACTACTGTGCATTTTGTATTATGATGGAACTATGTAGCAGCGACTGGCACCACACAGAGGAGCTTTACTAATCTCTACACTAGCAGTATTGCTTGGTAACTATGTTCTGTGCACAAATCATACCAACCAGTAAGAACTCACCTGCATGTACCAGGTGTGTACAAGTGGCACCATTTAATGTTAAATAAAAATAAACCACAGACATTAAAAAAACAAAAAAAACTTTTTATTCCATTGACGCCCATGTCCCTTTAAGGATTATTCCATTAGTGATTTCAGAACATTAAAGGGACAGTCTACACCTTAATCATCTTAAAGTCTTTCTTTAGATCACGATCTGCACTGCATTTTTGCACTTTGATGAATAGCATTGACAGTCTTTTGTAACTAGTGAAGCCTTTAATGCAGCCCAAATTGTGACAGGCCACATGTTGAGGATATCTGAACTAGAGTACAGGTAAAATAATGAGCTGATTAGTAAACATGCTAATTTCAACTGTTCTCATCTAAGGTAATCCTGAAAACCTGGCCTGTTGGGGAGGCTTGAGGACAGGTTTGAAAACCGGTGATCTAAAGTAATATTTTAAGATGACTAAGGTGTGGACTGTCCCTTTAAGGTTAAGTCTGATGAGGCTGGCTAACAGGCCTTTTTGTAGCAGCAGGTTTAATTCAAACTTGCTTAATAAACTGCTCTGAGGCTACATAGCCTTGGAATAGATTGACATGGAGTATCGGTTTAGCCTCCTGTTTTGTGAAGTAGTTGTAGTGAAGAAGGGAAGCACTATTTTGTAAAGGGTAATTTATACATGAGAAGGCTTCCTTGCTGAGGCGTGAGAGTCTAATAAGGTCATGGAAAAACAAATGTGTTTATAAAGCCAGAAGCTAATATTGGACATACAAAGCAATGTCCCTCTGCCAAACTCTATTTCTGTGAGGTAATTATTAGATCATATAAATAAGTCAAACCAGATATGAGCCATGAAAACACAATAGCCTTAGGGGCACGGTTAGCAAAATGAGGCTTCAAATGTTATCCCCATGCTCTTTACTAACGCAGAATCTCCTATATTTACAATTACAAAACACTTGCACTCCCTATACATTTGTCCACCTTCTTCCATATGTTTACAAGATTCACACACTCTGCCAGCACAAAAAGGGTTAAATGAAGCATGCAGCCCTATTTACGGACACAAGATCCTTATATGCGGCTTGAAGTGATATTGATTATCTACACTTCTCCAATACCCAAGATGGCATTTGATCCCTGATTTTACTTTACCTTATGGTAGCCTTGAGTCTGTTTAAAGCTGCTTTAAATGCTGTGGTTAAAAGGGACAGTGTACTGTAAAATTGTGTGTCGCTTAATGTGTTTCCGGTGACTTGTTATGCCACCTGCATAATATAAAATGTATGAGAAATTATTATTTAGGATTATTGTTGTATATGTTTTTCTTTCACAACCCATTAAAATGGGCTGAGCTTGCAGTGAAATCACATATCCTTATTTTATCACTTTCTTTACACGGATTTTTTTTAATATTACCTCTGTCTCTAAACCAAAGCCCATTCCTTGGGCTGATATTCAAAAGCTCACCAGCATGGAGAGAAATCACACAAAAACAGAATTTATGCTTACCTGATAAATTACTTTCTCTTGCGGTGTATCCAGTCCACGGATTCATCCTTACTTGTGGGATAGTCTCATTCCCTACAGGAAGTGGCAAAGAGAGCACACAGCAAAGATGTCCATATAGCTCCCCCTCTGGCTCCGCCCCCCAGTCATTCGACCGACGGTTAGGAGAAAAAGGAGAAACCATAGGGTGCAGTGGTGACTGTATTTAAACAAGAAATTTTAACCTGACTTAATTGCCAGGGCGGGCCGTGGACTGGATACACCGCAAGAGAAAGTAATTTATCAGGTAAGCATAAATTCTGTTTTCTCTTGCAAGGTGTATCCAGTCCATGGATTCATCCTTACTTGTGGGATACCAATACCAAAGCTTTAGGACACGGATGAAGGGTGTGAACAAGACAGGTAACCTAAACGGAAGGCACCACTGCTTGCAAAACCTTTCTCCCAAAAATAGCCTCCGAAGAAGCAAAAGTATCGAATTTGTAAAATTTGGCAAAAGTATGCAGTGAAGACCAAGTCGCTGTCTTACAAATCTGTTCAACAGAAGCCTCATTCTTGAAGGCCCAAGTGGAAGCCACAGCTCTGGTGGAATGAGCTGTAATTCGTTCAGGAGGCTGCTGAATCGGATGATGCTTTTCAACCAGAAGGAAAGAGAGGTAGCCATCGCTTTTTGACCTCTCCTCTTACCAGAATAGACAACAAACAAAGATGATGTTTGTCTGAAATCCTTAGTTGCTTGTAAATAGAATTTCAAAGCACGAACCACATCAAGATTGTGTAAAAGCCGTTCCTTCTTAGAAGCTGGATTAGGACACAGAGAAGGAACAATGATTTCCTGGTTAATGTTCTTATTAGAAACAACTTTAGGAAGAAAACCAGGTTTGGTACGCAAAACTACCTTATCTGCATGGAACACCAGATAGGGTGAATTACACTGCAAAGCAGACAATTCTGAAACACTTCGAGCAGAAGATATAGCTACCAAAAACAAAACTTTCCAAGATAATAACTTAATATCTATGGAATGTAAAGGTTCAAACGGAACCCCTTGAAGAACTGAAAGAACTTTAGACTCCATGGAGGAGCCACAGGTTTATAGACAGGCTTGATTCTGTGCAAACGCTTGAACATCTGGTACTTCTGCCAGACGCTTGTGTAAAAGGATAGACAGAGCGGATATCTGCCCCTTTAAGGAACTAGCTGATAAACCTTTCTTCAATCCTTCTTGGAGAAAAGACAATATCCTTGGAATCCTAATCTTACTCCATGAGTAACCCTTGGATTCACACCAACAAAGATATTTCCGCCATATCTTATGGTAAATTTTCCTGGTGACAGGTTTTCTAGCTTGGATCAAAGTATCTATGACTGATTCAGAGAACCCACGCTTGGATAGAATTAAGCGTTCAATCTCCAAGCAGTCAGCTGCAGAGAAACTAGATTTGGATGCTTGAATGGACCCTGTATTAGAAGATCCTGCCTCATTGGCAGTGTCCATGGTGGGACAGATGACATGTCCACTAGGTCTGCATACCAAGTCCTGCGTGGCCACGCAGGCGCTATCAGAATTACTGAGGCCTTCTCCTGTTTGATTCTGGCTACCAGCCAAGGGAGAAGGGGAAATGGCGGAAAGACATAGGCCAGATTGAAGGACCAAGGCGCTATTAGAGCTTCTATCAATGCCGCCTTGGGGTCCCTGGACCTGGAACCGTAAAGAGGAAGTTTGGTGTTCTGACGGGACGCCATCAGATCCAACTCTGGAATGCCCCATAGCTGAGTCAGCTGAGAAAATACCTCCGGGTGGAGTTCCCACTCCCCCGGGTGAAAAGTCTGACGAATTAGGAAATCCGCTTCACAGTTGTCTACTCCTGGGATGTGAATTGCAGATAGATGGCAAGAGTGATCCTCCGCCCACCTGATTATCTTGGTTACTTCCTTCATCGCTAAGGAACTCTTTGTTCCTCCCTGATGATTTATGTATGCTACAGTCGTGATGTTGTCCGACTGAAATCTGATGAACTTGGCCGCCGCTAGCTGAGGCCATGCCTGGAGCGTGTTGAATATCGCTCTCAGTTCCAAAATGTTTATCGGGAGAAGAGACTCTTCCCGAGACCATAGGCCCTGAGCTTTCAGGGAGCCCCAGACCGCGCCCCAGCCTAACAGACTGGCGTCGGTTGTTACAATGATCCTCTCCGGTCTGCGGAAGCACATTCCCTGCGACAGGTGATCCTGAGACAACCACCAGAGAAGAGAATCTCTGGTTTTCTGGTCCAGTTGGATTTGAGGAGACAAATCTGCATAATCTCCATTCCACTGTTTGAGCATGCACAATTGCAGTGGCCTGAGATGAATTTGAGCAAAAGGGATTACGTCCATTGCTGCTACCATTAATCCGATTACCTCCATGCACTGAGCTACAGATGGCCGAGGAATGGAATGAAGAGCTTAGCAAGTACTTAGAAGCTTTAACTTTCTGACCTCCGTCAGAAATATTTTCATTTCTACCGAGTCTATTAATGTTCCCAGGAAGGGAACCCTTGTGAACGGGGACAGAGAACTTTTTTCGGTGTTCACCTTCCACCCGTGAGACCTTAGAAAGGCCAGAACAATATCCGTATGAGCCTTGGCTCTGGGAAAAGACGACGCCTGTATTAAGATGTCGTCCATATAGGGTGCTACTGCAATGCCCCGCGGTCTTAGTACCGCTAGAAGGGACCCTAGCACCTTTGTGAAAATTCTGGGAGCGGTGGCCAACCCAAAGGGAAGGGCCACGAACTGGTAATGCTTGTCCAGAAAAGCGAACCTTAGGAACTGATAGTGATCTTTGTGGATAGGAATATGAAGGTACGCATCCTTTAGATCCACGGTAGTCATATATTGACCTTCCTGGATCATCGGTAAGATTGTCCGAATGGTCTCCATCTTGAAAGATGGAACTCTGAGGAATTTCTTTAGAATTTTTAGATCCAGGATTGGTCTGAAAGTTCCTTCCTTTTTGGGAACCACAAACAGGTTTGAGTAAAAACCCAGTCCTTGTTCTGTAATTGGAACTGGATATATCACTCCCATCTTGAGTAGATCTTCTACACAGCGTAAGAACGCCTCTTTCTTTGTCTGGTCTGTAGACAGACGAGAAATGTGGAACCTTCCCCTTGGAGGAGAGTCCTTGAATTCTAGAAGATATCCCTGAGCAAGTATCTCTAATGCACAGGGATCGGGAACATCTCTTGCCCAAGCCTGAGCAAAGAGAGAGAGTCTGCCCTCTACCAGATCCGGTCCCGGATCGGGGGCTACCCCTTCATGCTGTCTTAGTAGCAGCTGCAGGCTTCTTGGCCTGTTTACCCTTGTTCCAGCCCTGCAAAGGCTTCCAGGTTGCCTTGGGCTGTGAAGTGTTACCCTCTTGCTTTGCGGTAGCAGAGGCTGAAGCAGGACCGCTCATGAAGTTGCGAAAGGAACGAAAATTAGCCTTGTTTTTAGCCTTAAAAGGCCTATCTTGTGGGAGGGCATGGCCCTTTCCCCCAGTGATATCCGAAATAATCTCTTTCAACTCGGGCCCGAAAAGGGTCTTTCCCTTGAAAGGAATATTCAGTAATTTTGTTTTAGACGACACGTCGGCCGACCATGATTTAAGCCAAAACGCTCTGCGCGCCATGATGGCAAAACCAGAATTTTTCGCCGCTAACTTAGCTAATTGCAAAGCGGCATCTGTGATAAAAGAATTAGCCAGCTTTAGAGCCTTAATTCTATCCATAATTTCGTCATATGAGGTCTCCATCTGGAGCGACTCCTCCAGCGCCTCAAACCAGAAAGCCGCTGCAGTAGTTACAGGAATAATGCAGGCAATAGGTTGGAGAAGGAAACCTTGTTGAACAAATATAATTTATAAATAATAATTAGTAAACCTTCTAATTTTTTATCCATAGGATCTTTGAAAGCACAACTGTCTTCAATTGGTATGGTTGTGCGCTTGGCTAGTGTTGAAACTGCCCCCTCTACCTTAGGGACCGTCTGCCACGCGTCCCGCCTGGGATCAGTTATGGGGAACATTTTCTTAAAGATAGGTGGGGGAACAAAAGGTACACCTGGTCTTTCCCACTCCCTAGCAACAATATCCGCCACCCTCTTAGGGATTGGAAACGCATCAGTGTATACAGGGACTTCTAGATATTTGTCCATCTTACACAATTTCTCTGGGACCACCATAGGGTCACAATCATCCAGAGTTGATAAGACCTCCCTAAGTAGTATGCGGAGGTGTTCCAATTTAAATTTAAATGCTAGTGAATCTGATTCTGCCCGCTGAGAAACTTTTCCTGAGTCAGAAATTTCTCCCTCAGACATAACATCCCTCGCCCTTACTTCAGAGCGTTGTGAGGGTACATCAGATAAGCCTCCCAAAGCTTCCAACTGCTCCTCATCTGTTCTCAAAACAGAGCCATCGCGCTTTTTAGGGAAAACTGGCAGTTTGGATAGAAAGGCCGCAAGGGAATTATCCATGACTGCCGCCAGTTGTTGCAATGTAATAGGTGCTAATGCACTAGAGGTACTAGGTATCGCTTGAGCGGACGTAACTGGTGATGACACATGGGGAGATGAAGGCGGACTATCCTCATTACCTTCAGTCAAAGAATCATCTAGGGCTATATTTTTAAGTGACACAATATGATCTTTAAAGTGTATAGACACATTAGTGCACTTGGGACACATTTTGAGTGGGGGTTCCACCATGGCTTCTGAACACATAGAGCAAGGCTTTTCCTTAGTGTCAGACATGTTTAACAGATTGGTATTATACACAAGCAGGCTTGGAAAAACACTTTATGTAATAAAAAATACAATTTGCAATAAATGGTACTGTGCCTTTAAGATAATAAAAGCGCACACAATTTAACAAAACGGTGAAAAATGAACCAAATCTCTTGAAATTTTTACAGTATGTGCCTAATGCTTCGATATGATTGCACAGCAAGTTTCAGCCTGATTAACCCTTTAATGCCCAAACCGCCTAAAGCAAACAACCGGTTAATAAACTACAGCACCTTGCCACAGCAGCCTGCGCTGGCCCTACCTTCCCTTAAGGATTGAATTTGAGAAAAGCAAGCCTCCTGAAGTCCTCAAGCAGTCTCTGGACCCATGTGAAGCAGCATGCAGGGAAATCTTGTCAGAATAAACTGTGCAACTGAGGTGCAAAATTAGGCCCCTCCCACTCCACTCCGGAGCTGTGGGGCCTTCAGAACCCAATTTAGGTGACTAAAAATAATGCCATGTGGAATAAAACCCCAATAAACACATCAAAAGTGCTTAAAAGTGTCAATAAAGAGTATTTTTCTAAACAAAATAATCGATTGCCTTGCTAAAGTGATAACCAGTCTATTGAGCCCACTTAAATAAGCCTCTAGTTCTATACTAAGTTTCAGAACATGGCTTACCCTTCCCACATGGGGAATCTTGTCAGTCTTCTAGCATTATCTTATCTTGACTAGAAAAAAGATGACTGAAACATACCTCAAAGCAGTTAAGCCTGCAAACTGTTCCCCCCAACTGAAGTTTTCTGGTACTCCTCAGTCCTGTGTGGGAACAGCAATGGATTTTAGTTACAACATGCTAAAATCATTTTCCTCTCAGCAGAATTCTTCATCATATTTCTGCCAGAGAGTAAATAGCACAAACCGGTACTATTTAAAAATAACACCACATTCACTTTACCCTCCCGTGGAGATGCTACTTGTTAGAGCGGCAAAGAGAATGACTGGGGGGCAGAGCCAGAGGGGGAGCTATATGAACAGCTTTGCTGTGTGCTCTCTTTGCCACTTCCTGTAGAGAATGAGAATATCCCACAAGCAAGGATGAATCCGTGGACTGGATACACCTTGCAAGAGAAATCTTTTTTTTTTTTTAGACCTTGTATTGTAATGTAGGAGTCTCTGTTTCACATAAAGAACACTACATAGCAACATAAACATTTCTCAAGATAAAATGTGTGCTTCTATTTTTTTAAGGGCCTCACCAGAGCTGCAAGGTTTACAGGTGCACAGAGAGAACAAATTAAAAACATAATTTATGCTTGCCTGATAAATTTATTTATTTCCGGATATGGTGAGTCCACGGAATCATCAATTACTAGTGGGAATATCACTCCTGGCCAGCAGGAGGAGGCAAAGAGCACCACAGCAAAGCTGCTATATATGTCACTTCCCTTACCCATAACCTCCAGTCATTCAGCCGAAGGGAAAATGGAGAAAGAAGATAACACAAAGGTGTAGAGGTGCCTGAGGTTTTAGTTAAAAATAACTGTCTTGGGGGAACTTCCGGGCGGCGGCCATCATAGGTCGCTCAATTGTTAGCTCCTATAAGCTTCATCAATAATCTGCTTCTAATCATCCTCTAAAACAGCCATCGCTCAGCTATGTGCATCGCAAGAGATACTATTTAAGAAGCTCAATAACCAGCACTATCATCAAAATTGAGGCACGCTACAATTGACTGGAAACTTTCTGAGGTTGCGGCCTCCTAATCAACCCCCCGGCAGAGCTCTGTCGTTAGAAGGTACCTGGAGAGTACTAACTTTATTTACACTTAGCGGGGATCCACTTGTTATTTTAACAGGATGGAACATGAGGGAGTTTTACTACTCGAACAGATTACCATTCTTCTCAATGATCACTTCACACAACTCATGAGTGACATAGCCGCAGCCTGGGGAAATGGCGGTGCCCATACTCAACAACACAGCACAGATGTGGCTAAAGTGGTAAATCCTAAACCGGAGCCTATTGAAGAGTGTACCACTCCGATAAAACAACAGGGCAAGACTCCTCCGGCATGCGTAGGCTATAGTGAAAGAGTGAAGGCTCTATTTGTTACAGAGAATCATGGGGGATTGGATACAGCGACCTATACCATGCCTCCCAAACCTTCTACCGCCTCACTTTCGGACCCTAGGAAGATTCCGAGTCGACCGGCACTAAGGAAAAGAAAGTCCGCTGTTCGCGCACAGCAGTTTAAGGGGCCGATACCTAGTGAGGTAGTTACCGTTGATGTGGCTGTGTCCCGCTCTTCATACAACCAATCGAGTGATTTAAATACACAGGAGCTTTTTACAAGAGGTCACCTTCCATCCTGCGGGCAGGTTTGTTCAGTCCTCTACTGCGGCTTTGTATATTCAACGTCCCATATCATTGATCTGAGAACCGGAGTGGGCTAGAAATTGACAAGCACATACGCCTTTTGGTGGTGAGCAGGGGGCCCTTCACAGCTTGTAATGTACTGGAACACTTGCAACCATACAGACTTTTTAATACATGTCTGGGGACTAAGTCTGCACTAAAATCGTACCTAACTCTTATCTCACGATAGAGGTTAAACAGCGGTGCATTTATGTTTATCTGCCCTGCTACAATTAAGACATGCCTTCTTAACAGTTGTGCAGTTATGTTTGTTTACACGGATATAATTGAGACAGGTTTTCTGCAGTTAATGCTAGCTATAAGTTTGCAGTGGGGGTGGCACACTTGGCTCCTATAAATTCTTAAGTTAATTGTGCATGGTTTTCACTTACTTAGACGTAATAGTTTTACCTCCACAACACTTTATGCCAATAGCACTCGATTGTTCCTATGGATGTCTAATGTATATACTCCCGAAAGGGAGATTAGTTGCTAACATTGTCTGTCTGTTTCATTTTATATCTATGTGCATGGGGGCTTGTGAGTGAGATACAAGTTATACAGCAGTCATATTTTCCTCTATGATGTGTTCACGGTTTAGATGGCGTCATTTTCTAACCCTTATGAGGTGGAAATTTTGTAAACAATATTACTGGCTAGGGTCTGTAGATTTATGCTCATTATGGGTATGTTTCCATGTGACCTTTAGCATTTTCTGCCATCTCTCTCCCTTAGGGAATTCATTTAGGATGAGCTGGGTACCTGACAATTACAAGTGCTCCTGGGGCTTATACACAGTGGGGGGGGGGGGGGGTCTGCTGCCTACGGCCGGGGTAGTGGATTCTCCCATGCCTTTACTGGTGCCAGACCTATTTAATTTAAACTATACTATTCCAGTATGCAACCTTTGCAGAGGTTTACAACTGCCTAGCCCCACCAATACCTTAACCAGTTATTTTTATCCTATATACCTTTTTACCCTTATTGTGGACAATCTAGCTCACATGCTGAACCATGCACAGCTTTCCCTAATGTTAACTAACCTGAGATGACCTTTTCTCATAATCCTTATATAGCATCACCGCAATCTTTTTGTTCATATGCTCTGCGTTGAGGAGTAAGATTATCCCCTTACATTTTACTCTTTTACCATCTATTCTCAGTTTCAGTGTTAAATTATTGTTCCAGTTCATGTAAAGCCTTTATAGCTTATTATTATAATATTTCCTTTTTAACTTATCATGCTCCCCTATTTTTATATCCCATATCATAGGCATTTCAGAGCCGTATAATGTTTACATAATATATCAAAAGCAAACAGGTACCATATACTCTTCCATCCCATATTACTCACACTTCATTAAAACTGAGTCATATATTAAAATTAAGGAAAAAATCCCTCCCTAGAAAACCATAAAAACCTGAGGTAATCCAGTTGAGATCCAAGAGAGGTCTCCTTATTTTAATTTACCTTCTTCTATTTAAGCCCACCTTTAAACATTTGAGGCCCAAGAGTGGCCTTTCGAGTCTAGTTTGGAAGGTTTCGCAATGTACAGGCAATAGGTATAAATGCTGTTATCTTAATCTGTTAATATTCTTATTTATGGAATATGTTATATGTGTAGTGCTATATTGTTATATTCTTTACATATTGTATGCCTGTTTATTACCTCAATAAAAATTATTAAAAAAAAATAATAATAAAAAAAAAAAAATAACTGTCTTAAAATAAAGGGTGGGCCGTGGACTCACCATATCCGGAAATAAGCATAAATTATGTTTTCTTTCCTAAGATATGGTGAGTCCACAGAATCATCAATTACTAGTGGGAACTAATACCCAAGCTAGAGGACACAGATGATTAGGGAGGGACAAGACAAGTAACCTAAACAGAAGGCCCCACTGCATGAAGAACTTTTCTCCTAAAAGAAGCCTCAGCTGAGATAAAAATATCAAATTTGGAAAAAGTATGCAGAGAGGACCAAGTTGCAACCTTGCAAATCTGTTCTACAGAAACTTACTTCTTGAAAGCCCAAGAAGAAGGGACAGCCCTAGTGAAATGAGCTGAAATTCTCTCAGGAGGCTGCTGTCCAGCAGTCTCATAAACCAAACGCATTATACTACTCAACCAAAGTGAAAGAGATGTAACTGAAGCTCTCTGACCTTTATGTTTCCCAGAGAAACAAACAGCAAACTGACGACAATCCTTAGTCGCCTATAGATAGAAAATAAAAGCATGCACAATATCAAAGTTGGAATAACAATTTTCTGATTAATATATCTATTCGAAACCACTTAAGAAGAAAACCTAACTAGTACGAATAACCGCCTTAACTGCATGAAAGATAAGGCGAATCACACTGCAAAACTGAGAGCTCCGAAACTCTCCAAGCAGAAAAGATAGCAATGAGAAACAAAACCTTACAAAATAACTACTTAATATCTATGGAAAGTAAAGGCTCAAACAGAGCCTACTGCAAAACTTTAAGAACAAGGGCAAAACCCTAAGGGGAAGCAACCGACTTAAACAAAGGCCTGATGTAGACCAGTGCCTGACAAAAAGATTGCATATCTGTCACGTCCACAGATGCTTATGTAGCAAAAAAGACAATGCAGAAAACTGACCCTTCAGGGTACTGACTGACAAATCCTTCTCCAGACCACCCTGGAGAAAGGATAAAAAATTCAGAAAACCCCCCGCTTAGACAAAACTAAGCGTCCAATCTTCAAGCAGTCAGCTTCAGAGATTTAGATGAAGGAAAAGAGCAAGAATCAGAAGTCCTTCCTCAGAGGTAGTCTCAAAGGTGGAGAGACGACATTTCCACTAGGTCTGCATCAAGGGTATTTGTCTTCATCAAATACCCTTGAAAAAGTCTGTCTGGGATCTGGATGAAACGCGTAGGGATACAGTTGTTGTGACCTGTAACTGTTTGATTTGAGGATTACCCGCTTGCTGAGGGACGCTTCAGGCAACAGTCTTGACGTCAGACGCCGCTGGTTGTGAGGCTGGCGTTCCAATTAGACTCTGGATGTCGGGCTGTTAGCGGGACTCAATGATCAGATGCACATTTCAACTAAGACATTTGATCTTATATGGATGCCGAATGTTCTTTGTTTTAACTTAAGTGCTTATGTGTTATTGCACTTGTTTTATTTAATACATTTATTAAGCCGTTTTTGCGCTTGTCTTACAATTTCTTCTTAATTCTGCTGAGGTGTAGAGTGTTGCCTGGGGTATGTTTTCTTGATTTGATAAATTTAAAGGGAACATTTATTTAAGAACTTAAATAAATGTTTTGGGAAAACGCAGTGAAGATTGTACCCCACAAGTTCCCAATTGCTTAAAAGCCACCATTGCTCTACTGAAGAAACTGACATGGGCTAAGGCTAGACCCTTTAGAAAGATCAGAGCAAACCTACTCTGCTTTAAAATAAAAAAATATTGATTGTAGATCAGACACCAACACTTCACCTCCTCCTTGCACCGCAGGCAAAGAGAATGACTGGAGGTTATGGATAAGGCAAGTTACATATATAGCAGCTTTGCTGTGGTGCTCTTTGCCTCCTCCTGCTGGCCAGGAGTGATATTCCCACTAGTAATTGATGATTCCGTGGACTCACCATATCTTAGGAAAGAAATTACTATTTTATTACTTATCGCTCCTAACCCCCACTGGTAGTGTAATTTATTCTGCTGGCTATGTTTACACAGCTTTTCTTTAGCCAATACTTAAAGGGACAGTCTACTTGATTTTTTTATTGCTTAAAAAGATAGATAACGTCTTTAATAAAATTCCCACAGCTTTGCACAACCAACATTGTTATATTAATATACTTTATAACCTCTAAATCCCTGCCTGTATTTAAGCCCCATGCAGGCGGCCTCTTATCTCACTGCATTGTATTAGCTTTTCACAGCCAGACAGTGCTAGTTCATGTGTGCTATAAAGAAAACATTGTGCTCACTCCGATGGAGTTATGCATGAACCAGTATTATTTGGCTAAAATGCAAGTTAGTAAAAAGCACTAGATATAGCACGAGATAACAGGCCAGAGGCTTTTATATATATATATATATATATATATATATATATATATATATATATATATATATATATATATATATATATATATATATATACATACATACATACATACATACAGTATCTCACGAAAGTACACCCCTCACATTTTTGTAAATATGTTATTAAATCTTTTCATGTGACAACACTGAAGAAATGACACTTTGATACAATGTAAAGCAGTGAGTGTACAGCCTGTATAACAGTGTACATTTGCTGTTCCCTCAAAATATCTTAACACACAGCCATTAACCCTTTGAGTGCTAATGACGGCTCTGACCCGTCACAGAGTTTCCCACTCTGGTGCTAATGACGGCTCATAGACGTCACTAGCACTCTCCCACCTTGAGGGAGATCTGGGGGCTCCCACCCGCTCCTACCCCGGCGATCGTGCCTGTAGAGTGACAGGCATCGCCGGGGCTTCCCGGTTTGCGTGGTGACGTCACGCGCAATAACGTGATGACGTCACCGCACAACTTTATTTATACTTAACAATGTTAAGTATAGGAGCAGGGGGCATGCTGCTTAGAAGCCTGTATCTCAGGCATCTAAGCAGCTACAGACCCCCAACACCCATCATTGGAAAGGTAATTGCCTAACATTTCCAACACTAGAAGTCTTGGGGGTCTGAAAAAATAAAAATAAAAGTAAAAAAAAAAAATGTTAAAAAAATAAAAAAAATAAAAAAATCTTAGCACCCAGGTGGGGAAGTGCTTAGAAATCAAAGGGTTAATGTCTAAACTGTTGGCAACAAAATTGAGTACACCCCTAAGTGGAAATGTCCAAATTGGGCCCAATTAGCCATTTTCCCTCCCCGGTGTCATGTGACTCGCTAGTGTTACAAGGTCCCAGGTGTGAATGGGGAGCATGTGTGTTAAATTTGGTGTTATCGCTCTCACACTCTTTCATACTGGTCACTGGAAGTTCAACATGCACCTCATAACAAAGAACTCTGAGGATCTGAAAAAAATAATTGTTGCTCTACATAAAGATGGCCTAGGCTATAAGAAGATTGCCAAGACCCTGAAACTGAGCTGCAGCACAGTGGGCAAGACCATACAGTGGTTTCACAGGACAGGTTCCACTCAGAACAGGCCTCACCATGGTCAACCAAAGAAGTTGAGTGCACGTGCTCAGCGTTATATCCAGAGGTTTTCTTTGGAAAATAGACGTATAAGTGCTGCCAGCATTTCTGCAGAGGTTGAAGGGTTGGGGGGTCAGCCTGTCAGTGCTCAGACCATACGCCACACACTGCATCAAATTGGTCTGTATGGCTGTTGTCACAGAAGGAAGCCTCTTCTAAAGATGATGCACAAGAAAGCCACAGTTTGCTGAAGACAAGCAGACTAAGGATATGGATTACTGGAACCATGTTGTGTGGTCCGATGAGACCAAGATAAACTTATTTGGTTCAGATGGTGTGGCAGCAACCAGGTGAGGAGTACAAAGACAAGTGTGTCTTGCCTACAGTCAAGCATGGTGGTGGGAGTGTCATGGACTGCCACTGCGGAGCTACAGTTCATTGAGGGAAACATAAATGCCAACATGTAATGTGACATACTGAAGCAGAGCATGATCCCCTCCCTTCGGAGACTGGGCCACAGGGCAGTATTCCAACATGATAACGACCCCAAACACACCTCCAAGATGACCACTGCCTTGCTAAAGAAGCTGATGGTAAAGATGATGGACTGACCAAGCATGTCTCCAGACCTAAACCCTATTAAACATCTGTGGGGCATCCTCAAATGGAAGCTGGGGGAGCGCAAGATCTCTAACATCCACCAGCTGCGTGATGTCATCATGGAGGAGTAGAAGAGGACTCCAGTGGCAACCTGTAAAGCTCTGGTGAACTTCATGCCCAAGAGGGTTAAGGCAGTGCTGGAAAATAATGGTGGCCACACAAAATATTGACACTTTTGGCTCAATATGGACATTTCCACTTACGGGTGTACTCACTTTTGTTGAAAATGGTTTAGACATCAATGATTATTTTGAGGGGACAGCAAATTTACACTGTTATACAGGTTGTACACTCACTACTTTACATTGTAGCAAAGTGTCATTTCTTCACTATTGTCACATGAAAATATATAATAAAATATTTACAAAAATGTGAGGGGTGTACTCACTTTTGTGAGATACTGTATATATATATATATATATATATATATATATATATATATTGAGGACACTCAAAAACTTATACAGACAGAGATAAAGGGCAATGTTCACATCAAATATTCACATCATGGGGCCTATTTATTAAAGGTCTTGCGGACCTGATCCGACAGTGCAGATCAGGTCCGCAAGACCTCGCTGAATGTAGAGAGCAATACGCTCTACGTATTTAACATTGCACCAGTAGCTCACAAGAGCTGCTGGTGCAACGCCAACCCCTGTTGACTCGCGGCCAATTTGCCACCAGCAGGGAGCTGTCAATCAACCCGATCGTACTAGATCGGGTAGATTTCCGGCGATTCCTATCCGCCTGCTCAGAGCAGGCGGACAGGGTTATGGAGCAGCTGTCTTTAGACCGCTGCTTCATAACTTGTGTTTCTGGCGAGTCTTCAGACTCGCCAGAAACACGGGCCCACAAGCTCTGTACGGAGCTTGATAAATGGGCCCCATTATCTGATTCATAATGATAAATATACAAGGTTGCAGTCCCCTTTTTTTTTACTTATTTAACCTTTTCAAACCTGTATGGGTCTCTCATGGACCTCTGAATAAATAATACTTGAATGTGTTAAAGGTTAACCAACATAGAGGGTCAGTGAATGACCTCATGAAATATAGTTTGAAAAATAAACAAAAATATGAAAATATAAAACCACTACTGAAATTGTTGTGTATTCCAAATAGGTAACAAAACTGGACTATAATCAAAACTAGGTGTTAGTCTAAATCACTGCCTTATAATGACCAAAAATATAAATATATAATTAAATATGGAAGGATGGTGATTGAGAGGCATTAGCTACACGTGGCATCTAGGAAATGGCATCTTAGTTCTAAATCTAGATTATTGACACTTTTGGTTATTAACGATCTCCTTTCTGCTAAAAACAAAGGCTACTACTCTATACTCATCTTACTTGACCTCTTTGCTGCCTTTGACACTGTTGACCATCCCCTTCTCCTACGGACTCTCAGCTCTCTTGGGCTCTGTGACACTGCCCTCTCCTGGATTCACTTATCTCTCTAACAGATCCTTCTCCATTGCCTCTGTCTGTTGGAGTACCTCAAGGCTCTGTCCTGGGTCCTCTACTCTTCTCTATTTAACCTTCTTCACTGGGTAAACTTATCAACAGCTATGGCTTCAACTACCACCTCTATGCTGATGATACCCAGATCTACCTTTCCATCCCTACACTCTCTCCTTCTGTCAATTCTCACATCAGCGGCTGCTTATCTGGCATTTCCTCCTGGATGGCCTCTCACTACTTCTAATCCCCCCCCTCTAACTCTACTACAGTTTCTAATTTTTCTATCACTGTTGGCGGCATCACTATCTCCCCATCACCGCAAGTCCGCTGCCTCGGAGTCACACTTGACTCAAATCTGTCCATTATTCCCCACATCCAACTGCTCTTTTCATCCTGCCGCAACCACCAACGCAATATCTCCAAAATGTGTCCATTTCTGAGTAACAAAACTACTAAACTGCTAATAAACTCCCTGGTAATTTCCCAACTTGACTACTGTAATAACTCTATCCCACCTCTCTCCCCTTCAATCCATCCTAAATGCATCTGCCAGACTAATCCACCTCTCTCGATGCTCCGTTTCTGCTGCACCTCTCTGTTACTCCCTTCACTGGCTCCCCATTCACAGCAGAATTAAATTAAAAATTCTCACCCTGACCTACAAAGCCCTCACCAATGCTGCCCCACCCTATCTGTCGTCCCTCATCAACAAATATACTCCAGCCCGCCCCCTAAGATCCAACAATGACCTGCTCCTTGTGTCCTCTACCATCACCTCCTCTCATGCTAGACTACAGGACTTCTCTCGTGCGGCACCAACCCTCTGGAATGCACTTTCTCAAGCCGTCAGACTCTCCCCTAACCTCTCCTCCTTAAAACGTTCACTAAAGACCTTTTTGTTCAGGGAAGCCTATCACCCGACTCATTAACAAATGAACTTCACTAACCTAACAGTTGCCCTCATCTATCTCCCCACTAATATCATTCCCACCTTTGCAGTCCCCGCCTCCTGTTTCCCATCCTCATACCCATCTAGATTGTAAGTTCCCACGGGAATAGGGCCCTCAATTCCCCCTGTATTTGGCTGTAAAATGTTGTCTTTTATTGTATTGTTTCTCCGTTGTACTTTTATCCTTGTACCCATGGGCAACGCTGCGGAATCTGTTGGCGCTTTATAAATAAAGAACAATAATAATCTTTACCAACAGAAAGAGTAGGTTGTGAGAGTATATGGTAAAGTATGTACTGTAACACACTGTTAATGGAGAGTTGTTATGGAAGGGAGGCGAACCCTACAACCAAATATACATAATGGCTCTCCGCCATGATCTGAAATCTCGGCCGCTGATCGCAGGGCAGGGGGAGGAACACAAAGTTGAAGTTGTTTTGCATCATCTCCGTTATGTAAAATTATATATTTAAAGGCTGGCTGACAGTAACATCTGAAAAACTATACCTATGAGTCTATTCTTAAAATAGCACCATAGCACAATGCCAGACATCCATCTCAAAGACTCAGCTTGCCAGTAAATTATAACTCATTTGAGTAATATCTTTAAAACTGTACCTTTAAATCTATTCTGAAAATGATACAGAGCATATGACAAAGTTAATAGTCATCTTACAAAACACATCCTGCCAGTAAATTATAACTAATTTGAGTAATATCTAGGAAACTATGCCTATAGATGTATTCTGAAAATAATACAGAGCATATAATGTTAGAAGTCCATCTTACAAAACACAACCTGCCAGTAAATTATAACTCAATTGTGTTTAGCCTTAAAGGGACAGTCAACTCAATATTTTGTATTGTTTAAAAAGATAGATAATACCTTTATTACCCATTCCCCAGTTTTGCACAGAAAACAAAACTGTTATACATTTTTACCTCTGTGATTACCTTGTATCTAATCCTCTTCTTACAGCCCCCTGATCACATGACTTTTTATTTATTATCGACTTGCATTTAAGTCAATTAGTGCAGTGTCATCCACAACCCACGGGTGTGAGCACAATGTTATCTATATGGCCCACATACACTAGCACTCCCTGTTGTGAAAAGCTAATTAAAAAAAAACATGTGATAAGAGCCTGTCTGTAGTGGCTTAGAAACAGGCAGAAATTTAGAGGTTTAAATGTTATAAAGTATATTAATATAAAAAGTTGGTTGGGTAGTAAAGGTGTTATCTATCTTTTTAAACAATAACAATTTTGTTTTGCCTGTCGCTTTAAGCACAAAAGTCTGCCAACCAACTAAAAGAATATACATAAACAAACAATACTTATAATCTTATTAATAGAGAACAACATTTTGAGTCAAGCTATTTTAGTTTAGCCCACATCAGCTGTTGCACTCAAAATAAAATGTGTAGAGGTCTTGTAAGTTCCTGGGATCTGGAAAAGATTGTAGGATGTTCAGGCTTACTGGGACACAATTGAACTGTGGCCCCAGATTGGACAGGATTTGAGTCACTGTAGTGGTCATAGCAGCATGTATATCAGTATCTTGTGCTGCTTGTATTTCCCCAGCAAAGCACAGCTGTGGTGGTGATCCCTCCATGCGCATCCGTGTGTATAAAGTAATGTCCATGCTGCAACATGGAAAGAGCTGCCCATAAAAGGGGTCACCCGCAGTTTTAGTACATGAAACCATAGTGTCTGGAGCAGTGGCGTAGCATGGGGGGGGGCCACAGGGGCGGTTGCCCCGGGCGCATAATTCTTAGGGGTGCAAAATTTCAAAAGTAATTTGCGCCCCTAAGGAATTTCATTCATTATAAATTCATAAGGTGCGCTACTAGGGTTACCACCTTCCCTGGTATTAACAATTGGGGGTGTTGAAGAACGTGCGTGAGTCAGTCACATTTATCATCAAGTGAAATGAGGAGGAGGCCCTGGCTGCAGCCTGAAGTGCATCATGATGATGTCACGGACCACAGTCGATGGTCCAACCAGTCTTCATCTCAGCTCGCCTCCCATGGACCCAAGTCCCACCCAGTCATGTGATCTCGGTGGTGTGCGGGTGCGGTGTTGCTGCGAGCTGCTAGTGCGACGAGTTCGACAGAGGTGGCCAGGCCATGACCCTGCTGTTTGGCGGTCCGCCAATGGTGGATACTGTTCAACTTCTTCCTAATGATATGATCTGCAGTTTTTTCTAGGTAAAATATTTTTTTAAAATTTGTTTAATAAAATAATAGTTTCCTCTGTATTACCTGCTTTGAGGATTGATCACCTGCCTGCTCTATAAATATATATATATATATATATATATATATTTAAAAAAAGAAAAAAGATATGATATCCGCGCTGTCCTGACTGAACTCAGTGTTGTATACCAAATAGATACACAAAAAGTAAAATATATTTAAAAAAAATACAAATGTTATAAAACAGTTATCTATGAAAGTAAATAGTTTAAAACATAAATTAAATATAAATGTGCATAATAGCAGCAGTCCACAAATCAATTAGACATAAAGTAAGGCAGCTGAAGAAAAGGTATGTGAAGACTCCCAATATGTCTCCACAATAAAAGATGTGTAATACAAAAGAGTTTATATTCTGCGCCTTTCTTCTGTGGTACAATAAATGTTATGGGGTAATATCTCCCCTATACCTAGGGACTTACTTCATATAAACTCTTTTGTATTTATATATATATATATATATATATATATATATACACACATATACATACACACACACATATACTTGAAAACGAGAGAAATCTCAATGTATCCATCCTGGTAAAATATTTTATAATATTTTATATATATATATATATATATATATATATATAATTATTTCATATTGAATTTGAGGATGCGAGAAGCCACACCCTGAGACTCACCCTCTCCTTTTAAAAAGTGTCTAGGAATCTTCTGGGCATATACACATATATACTTGAAAACATGAGAAATCTCAATGTATCCTCCCTGGTAAAATATTTTATAAATAAATATATATATATAATATATTAATATATTATATATATATAAATTGATTTCATATTGAATTTGAGGCTGCGAGAAGCCACACCCCAAGCCACGCCCTGAGACACACCCTCTCCTTTTATAAAGTGTCTAGGAATCTTCTGGGCAAAAGGAAGCAGCCGTGGAAACCCTATGCGCTACCGTGTGCACTCACAAATGCATCACTGTACTGGTGGAAGAGACATAGTCAGTGCTAATGGGTTAGGGGGCGCAATACTTGCCTTGCCCTGGGCGCCGACAACCCACGCTATGCCACTGGTCTGGAGGAGATGTTACAGGATCTCTTTGTGCCCAAGTGCTATTCGCTCCTAACAGGCCATCTTCTGTGATGCAGGAATGAGTTTGTAATTGGGCTTTTTATTTCATTTGCCCAAGACTGGACTTAACTAAGATGCCACTGTGCATGGAAGGCTGTACGATAGGAAGCCAGGTCCCTTTGTTTTAAAGCTTGGTATTAAAGCTGGGCAGGGTTGGATAAGTTAGTGTACATTTCATGTGCAGATAGTAGGTTACCTGTTCCAATTGCTTTGCTCTGTGGTAGCTAGATGTGTATATCTTTCAAATTATCTGTAAGGATTGTGTCGTTGTGCTTTAGAGTACCTTTATTTGCATTGTTTGTAGCGTTCTCCGCAGTGGCTGGAGCTTGGGAGATCCATTGTTCAAGCATTTGACTGGAAGGTGCCCTTTCAAGTAAGGATAAGAACAGAATTTCGAATCTCATGTAATGCCCCTCTAGGCGCAATAGTAACTCCTCTCCATTCATGGTCATACCTTATAAAATGTCTAAAAGATTGTATTGTTGATATTGCGTTAACTGGATTTTGTCTTCTTATTAGGTGCAGAAGTGGCAAAATAACTCATGTTAAAACAATAAACATTTTCAAGTAACCTATCCCTTTAAAGTGAATGTCAATTTTGATTCTAAAGTGCCCGTTTTTTAAAAAATTTGATTAAAAACAGGGGCACTTTAATTCATCAAAATTTACATTTCACTCCTGTTGAGAAAAAAAAACTTACCTTTTAATCTTCACAGTAGCTCCAGCTTCCTCTGCCCGTCGCAAAGCCTCTTCCTGGGTCTAAAATGAGGATTGGCTTCCTCCAATCAGGGGGTTGAATCAGACACTGATTCCCCAGGGGGGGAAGCCGTGATTGGAGGTTGACCTATCCATCATGTCTGATGTCAGAAATGGCTTGCAACGACCGGAGGAAGCTGGAGCTGCTGTTAAGATTAAAAGGTAAGTTTTTTTCTCAACAGGAGTGAAATGTAAATTTTGATGAATTAAAGTGCCCCTGTTTTTAATCAAATTTTTAAAAACCGGGCACTTTAGCATCAAAATTTACATTCACTTTAAGTATAGAAGCTTTCAGTATAGGTAGGAATACCACAGGCAAAATTAGCTATTTAAAATGCTGAAATAAAGGAAAAGGGGGATATTTGTAAACAATTTAATACCCTCTGAAAGGTAAAATGGATAATTGGGAACAAATTAAAGGGGAGACAAATTTAGGGTAAACTGTCCCTTTAACCTTATCTAAGAGCTTGGCTCCTAAATTGTTACCCATTACCTTATTTGTTTGATTATTTTACCTATGGCAACTTACAAAAAAATAAAAAAAAACGTTCCTGTCTCCTAAAATTTGCGTAGCTTCCTCCTCAACTGTATAGCTGGCTTCTAAATTTCCTATACATTTGTCAAGCCCCAGTCTACGTCAAAATTACCCTATGGAAAAAGTACCCTTTCTGAAAATGACTGCTTCACTACTATTTCCAAAAAGTGAGTCTGCTTTCCAAAGGCCTATCAAGGTATCTAAGCATAATAGGTGACTGTTTCCCAGTACAGAAGGTTCAACTTTAAAGAGAATGAGATTGTAATATAAAATGTTTAATTATGAGTATTAAAATACAACATTGGAATTATACGTGTGCATTTGTCACAATTATACATGTGCATTTGTCACAATTATACATGTGCATTTGTCACAATTATACATGTGCATTTGTCACAATTATACATGTGCATTCGTCACAATTATACATGTGCATTCGTCACAATTATACAGGGAGTGCAGAATTATTAGGCAAGTTGTATTTTTGAGGATTAATTTTATTATTGAACAACAACCATGTTCTCAATGAACCCAAAAAACTCATTAATATCAAAGCTGAATAGTTTTGGAAGTAGTTTTTAGTTTGTTTTTAGTTATAGCTATTTTAGGGGGATATCTGTGTGTGCAGGTGACTATTACTGTGCATAATTATTAGGCAACTTAACAAAAAACAAATATATACCCATTTCAATTATTTATTTTTACCAGTGAAACCAATATAACATCTCAACATTCACAAATATACATTTCTGACATTCAAAAACAAAACAAAAACAAATCAGTGACCAATATAGCCACCTTTCTTTGCAAGGACACTCAAAAGCCTGCCATACATGGATTCTGTCAGTGTTTTGATCTGTTCACCATCAACATTGCGTGCAGCAGCAACCACAGCCTCCCAGACACTGTTCAGAGAGGTGTACTGTTTTCCCTCCTTGTAAATCTCACATTTGATGATGGACCACATGTTCTCAATGGGGTTCAGATCAGGTGAACAAGGAGGCCATGTCATTAGATTTTCTTCTTTTATACCCTTTCTTGCCAGCCACGCTGTGGAGTACTTGGACGCGTGTGAGGGAGCATTGTCCTGCATGAAAATCATGTTTTTCTTGAAGGATGCAGACTTCTTCCTGTACCACTGCTTGAAGAAGGTGTCTTCCAGAAACTGGCAGTAGGACTGGGAGTTGAGCTTGACTCCATCCTCAACCCAAAAAGGCCCCACAAGTTCATCTTTGATGATACCAGCCCAAACCAGTACTCCACCTCCACCTTGCTGGCGTCTGAGTCGGACTGGAGCTCTCTGCCCTTTACCAATCCAGCCTCGGGCCCATCTATCTGGCCCATCAAGACTCACTCTCATTTCATCAGTCCATAAAACCTTAGAAAAATCAGTCTTGAGATATTTCTTGGCCCAGTCTTGACGTTTCAGCTTGTGTGTCTTGTTCAGTGGTGGTCGTCTTTCAGCCTTTCTTACCTTGGCCATGTCTCTGAGCATTGCACACCTTGTGCTTTTGGGCACTCCAGTGATGTTGCAGCTCTGAAATATGGCCAAACTGGTGGCAAGTGGCATCTTGGCAGCTGCACGCTTGACTTTTCTCAGTTCATGGGCAGTTATTTTGCGCCTTGGTTTTTCCACACGCTTCTTGCGACCCTGTTGACTATTTTGAATGAAACGCTTCAGAAGCTTTGTAATTTTAAGAGTGCTGCATCCCTCTGCAAGATATCTCACTATTTTTGACTTTTCTGAGCCTGTCAAGTCCTTCTTTTGACCCATTTTGCCAAAGGAAAGGAAGTTGCCTAATAATTATTCACACCTGATATAGGGTGTTGATGTCATTAGACCACACCCCTTCTCATTACAGAGATGCACATCACCTAATATGCTTAATTGGTAGTAGGCTTTCAAGCCTATACAGCTTGGAGTAAGACAACATGCATAAAGAGGATGATGTGGTCAAAATACTCATTTGCCTAATAATTCTGCACTCCCTGTACATGTGTATTTGTCACAATTATACATGTGCATTCGTCACAATTTCATCACAATTATACATGTGTATTTGTCACAATTATACATGTGCATTCGTCACAATTTCATCACAATTATACATGTGCATTCGTCAGTTTCCTTAACTACCGAATGCGGAAGAAGGTGGTCGCTCACAGCATTTGGCTCTTTTCTTCTTGTAAAAGAGCAACACACTAAGATCTGTGCAAATCCAAATCTTAGTGTGTTGCACTTTCACAAGAAAAAAAACCTGTCTCTGAAAAGAGCCAAATGCCGTGAGTGGCCACCTTCTTCCGCAAGTGGCCATTAGCGAAACAAATGTTTAATTGCAATATAATTTATTTATTCAATATAGAGAGGGAAAGGGAGGCTAGTATAGCCTTAAGTATATAACTTTACCTTGAGCTACAAAGCAACGCTCAGGTGATAAAACACCTTATATGAAGGAAATATAGTGGTATGCAGACCCTTAAACTAATTATATATTCACATTGAAAAGTGAGATAAAATAACAACCGCAATTAGATTGTTATTGAGAAAGACAGGGATTTCAGCACAGCCTTTTTAAATGTAAATGCTAAGCAAATGCAAAGCTCCGCATTTAGCGGTATGTGAAGTCCATTCTCATCCACCACAGACTTACAGGGCATACAGAGGACTGATATTTTTATATAAGACACATGAACCAAATAAGCAAAAGAAGCACAGATAGACTTTATGCTTGAACACAGTTAGCGCTGTCAAAATGTATTAAGTATATATGATAAACAACAAGTTCGCTGAAGCTTAAAACTGTAAAGGGTATGGACTGACAACACCTACACTAGAGGGTGGTTACGTACTAGACGTAAAATCCGCCACCGTAGTGATCCTTGAGGATCTATGTCAGTACATAAATCTGTTTAAGTGATCTAAACCAAGCAGCATAAACACATTTAACAGCTGAATCATACGTAGTGGAGCTAATGTATAGCTCTAAGTATTGTGCACAATACGTTATTTAGCCAGCATTTTAATAGTCATCCCCAATTCTCATGACAAGGAGCAGTATAGACTGTGGGGGATGAAGAAACAACTCCAGTAACAGCGGGCACCACCAATATAATAAGAGGTATCTGGTGTCATGAAAATTTAATTCTGGATCTATGTTTATCAACCCCAAAATACAGTCTGACTGAATGCTAGCAATTTGGCACCAGATACCTCTTATTATATTGGTGGTGCCCGCTGTTACTGGAGTTGTTTCTTCATCCCCCACAGTCTATACTGCTCCTTGTCATGAGAATTGGGGATGACTATTAAAATGCTGGCTAAATAACGTATTGTGCACAATACTTAGAGCTATACATTAGCTCCACTACGTATGATTCAGCTGTTAAATGTGTTTATGCTGCTTGGTTTAGATCACTTAAACAGATTTATGTACTGACATAGATCCTCAAGGATCACTACGGTGGCGGATTTTACGTCTAGTACGTAACCACCCTCTAGTGTAGGTGTTGTCAGTCCATACCCTTTACAGTTTTAAGCTTCAGCGAACTTGTTGTTTATCATATATACTTAATACATTTTGACAGCGCTGTGTTCAAGCATAAAGTCTATCTGTGCTTCTTTTGCTTATTTTGTTCATGTGTCTTATATAAAAATATCAGTCCTCTGTATGCCCTGTAAGTCTGTGGTGGATGAGAATGGACTTCACATACCGCTAAATGCGGAGCTTTGCATTTGCTTAGCATTTACATTAAAAAAGGCTGTGCTGAAATCCCTGTCTTTCTCAATAACAATCTAATTGCGGTTGTTATTTTATCTCACTTTTCAATGCGAATATACTTTATTTATTGTTGTTCTCTTTTCCTGCAATTTAATCAGAAAAATGTGGGTTTTCAAGCTCTTGTTAAATGTGCAGACTCAAGGCTTAAAGGGACAGACTAATCCAGAACCTGTATTTTTTTTTTAAATAGATAATCCCTTTATTACCCATTCCCCAGTTTTGCATAACCAACATGGTTATATTAACTGCCCTCTCATAAGCAACTCCACAGGCGTGAGCACAATGTTATCAATATGGCACATATGAACTAGTGCTGTCTAACTGTGAAAAACTGTCAAATGCATTCAGATTAGAGGCAGCCTTCAAGGGCTTAGAAATTAGCATATGAACCTACCTAAGTTTAGCTTTCAACTAAGAATACCTGGGCCTTGATCCGATATACAGCGTCGCCCGCAGAAGCCGGCGACGCCAAAATTTGTGCGGGTTTGGTATCCTATATATGGCGTAACCTAGAAGTTACGCTTGTATATTTCTGCCTTCGCCCGTAGTTTTTTGGGCCATAGGCAGGTATACCAAACCCACGCAGTTTGGTATCTAATATACAGCGTAAGGACTTACGTGGCGAAAATGGAGAAATCTTACTCCATTTTCACCTCGCCACAAAATGCAGCCGTAGTAAGCCTTACGCTGTCTATTGGAGACCCGTAACTCCCTAAACTAGCTGCCAAATAAAACCTAACACCTAACGCATGCGCAATGTCTATCTACCTGTCAACCGCGATCCCCCGGCGCGAAACCCTAATAAAGTATTTAACCCCTAAACCGCCGCTCCCGGACCCCGCCGCCACCTACATTAAAAGTATAACCCCCTAATGTGATCCCCCTACACCGTCGCCAGCTACATTACATACCCCCTAATGTGAGCTCCTACCCCGCCGCCAGCTATATTAAACTACCCCCTAATGTGAGCCCCTTACACCGCCGCCAGCTACATTAAACTACCCCCTAATGTGAGCCCCTTACACCGCCGCCAGCTACGTTAAACTACCCCCTAATGTGAGCTCCTACCCCGCCGCCAGCTATATTAAATGTATTAACCCCTAATCGAATCCCCCTACACCGCCGCCAGCTATATTAAATGAATTAACCCCTTATCTAATCTCCCTACACCGCTGCCAGCTATATTAAATTAATCAACCCCTAATCTAATCCCCCTACACCGCCGCCAGCTATATTAAATACATTAACGCCTAATCTAATCCCCCTAAAGTAATCACCTCTATTACCAGCCCTTAAAAGGGCCTTTTGCGTGACATTGCCCCAAAGTAACAGCTCTATTGCCAGCCCTTAAAAGGGCTTTTTGCGGGGCATGCCCCAAAGAAATCAGCTCTTTTACCAGCCCTTAAAAGGGCTTTTTGCGGGGCATTGTCACAAAGTAATCAGCTCTTTTGCATCTAATCTAAATCCCCCTACACCGCCGCTACCTATAATAAATGTATTAACCCCTAATCTAAATCCCCCTACACCGCCGCAACCTATAATAAATGTATTAACCCCTAATCTAATCCCCCTACACCGCCGCCACCTATAATAAATGTATTACCCCCTAATCTAATCCCCCTACACTGCCGCCACCTATATTAAATACATTAACCCCTAATCTAATCCCCCTACACCGCCGCCAGCTATATTAACCCTAATTATATTAGGGTTAATATAGCTAATATAGTTATTATATTATATATATTAACTATATTAAACCTAATTATATTAGGGTTAATATAGTTAATATCGTTATTATATTATATATATATATATATATATATTAAGTATAATAACCCTATCTAACTCTAACATCCCTAACTAAATTCTTATTAAAATAAATCTAATTAATATTAATATTATTAATTAAAATATTCCTATTTAAATCTAAATACTTACCTATAAAATAAACCATAAGATAGCTACAATGTAATTAATTACATTGTAGCTATTTTAGGGTTTATATTTATTTTACAGGTAACTTGGTATTTATTTTACAGGTAACTTGGTATTTATTTTAACTAGGTACAACAGCTATTAAAGTTAATAACTATTTAATAGCTACCTAGTTAAAATAATTACCAATTTACCTGTAAAATAAATCCTAACCTAAGTTACAAATACACCTACACTATCAATAAATTAAATAAACCACAAATATCTACACTAAACTAAATTACAAAAAACAAACACTAAATTACAAAAAATAAAAAAAGATTACAAGAATTTTAAGCTAATTACACCTATTCTAAGCCCCCTAATAAAATAACAAACCCCCCAAAATAAAAAAAATTCCCTACCCTAATCTAAATTACAAAAGTTAACAGCTCTATTACCAGCCCTTAAAAGGGCCTTTTGTGGGGCATGCCCCAAAGAAATCAGCTCTTTTGCCTGTAAAAAAAACCAACACCGCCCCCATTACAACCCTCCACCCACATACCCCTATTCAAACCCACCCAATCCCCCCTTAAAAAAACCTAAGTCTAACTCCCAAGTGCTCCTTACCTGTCCTGAAGACCGGCGGAGAAGGCCCTGTTCCAGGCGGAGATGTCTTCTTCCAGGCGGCGACCTCTTCTTCTTCCAGGATCCAGCCGGCGCGGAACGGAGGAGTTGAAGACCGATGACCGCAGAGCTGAAGACCGTCCATCTGGAACTGAAGACCGGCGATGCTGGAACTGAAGATCGGCAACGAAGGAACTGAAGACCTTGAATTCCTTCAAATTCAAATCAGCCAATCGGATGCAAGCTACTTTAATTCTATTGGCTGATTTGAATAGCCAATAGAATAAGAGCTACTGTAATTCTATTGGCTGATATTAATATTGATAGTGTAGGTGTATTTGTAACTTAGGTTAGGATTTATTTTACAGGTAAATTGGTAATTATTTTAACTAGGTAGCTATTAAATAGTTATTAACTATTTAATAGCTATTGTACCTAGTTAAAATAAATACCAAGTTACCTGTAAAATAAATATAAACCCTAAAAAAGCTACAATGTAATTATTAATTACATTGTAGCTATCTTAGGGTTTATTTTATAGGTAAGTATTTAGATTTAAATAGGAATATTTTAATTAATAATATTAATATTAATTAGATTTATTTTAATAAGAATTAAGTTAGGGATGTTAGAGTTAGATAGGGTTATTATACTTAATATATATATAATATAATAACGATATTAACCCTAATATAATTAGGGTTAATATAGTTAATATATATAATATAATAACTATATTAACTATAGTTAATGCGGGAGCGGCGGTTTAGGGGTTAAAAACTTTATTAGGTGCGGCCGGGAGCGGCGGTTTAAGGGTTAATACATTTATTATTATTAGGAGAGTGAGGGGGGATAGCGGATAGAGGGTTAGACGTGTCGGCTATGTTTAGGAGGCGTGTTAGACAGTACGGGTGATTTAATAACTTAGTCAGGTTTTGTAGGCGCCGGCAGTTTCTAAAAGTCACTGGCGACTCCAGAAATTTGTACTTACGCAGATTTCTGGACATCGCTGGTTTGTGAGACTTACGGCACTTTAGCCTCTGCTGGCGCCGTATATGGGATAGCTCGAGTTGCGAGCTGAAACTACAGGTGGCACAGGTTTCCACGCTTGCGCCGAAACCTGCGCCGTATATCGGATCGCGCCCCAAGAGATCAAAGCAAATTTGATGATAAAAGTAGATTGGAAAGTTGTTTAAAATTGCATGCCCTATCTTAATCATGATTCAAGTTCAATCCGATTGGCTGATCCAATCAGCCAATCAGATTGAGCTTGCATTTTATTGGCTGTTCCGATCAGCCAATAGAATGCAAGCTCAATCTGATTGGCTGATTGGATCAGCCAATCGGATTGAACTTGAATCAGCCAATCAGATTTTTCCTACCTTAATTCTGATTGGCTGATAGAATCCTATCAGCCAATAGGAATTCGAGGGACGCCATCTTGGATGACGTCATTTAAAGGAACCGTCATTCATCGTCTAGTCGTCGGGGAAGAAGGATGTTCCGTGCCGGAGGTCTTAAAGATGGAGCCGCTCCTCGTCGGATGGATGAAGATAGAAGATGCCGCTTGGATGAAGATGTCTGCCGGTCCGGATGTCCTCTTCTGCCCGGATAGGATGAAGACTTCTGCCGCTCCGGATGTCCTCTTTTGGTCCATCGGTGCCCGGCTGGGTGAACACGACTCAAGGTAGGGTGATCTTCAGGGGGGTAGTGTTAGGTTTATTTAAAGGGGGTTTGGGTTAAAGTAGGGGTATGTGGGTGGTGGGTTGTAATGTTGGGGGTGGTATTGTGTTTTTTTACAGGCAAAAGAGCCGATTACTTTGGGGCATGCCCCACAAAAAGCCCTTTTAAGGCCTGGTAAAAGAGCTGGTTACTTTTTAATTTAGAATAGAGTAGGGACCTTTATTATTTTGGGGGGCTTTTTTATTTTATTAGGGGGCTTAGAGTAGGTGTAATTAGCCTAATATTCTTGTAATCTTTTTTTATTTTTTGTAATTTAGTGTTTTTTTTTTTTTTGTAATTTAGTTTAGTTTATTTAATTGTAGGTAATTGTCGGTAATTTATTTAATTAATTTAATGATAGTGTAGTGTTAGGTTTAATTGTAACTTAGGTTAGGATTTCTTTTACAGGTAATTTTGTAATTATTTTAACTAGGTAGCTATTAAATAGTAAATAACTATTTAATAGCTATTGTACCTAGTTAAAATAAATACAAAGTTGCCTGTAAAATAAATATAAATCCTAAAATAGCTACAATATAATTATTTGTTATATTGTAGCTATATTAGGGTTTATTTTACAGGTAAGTATTTAGTTTTAAATAGGAAAACTTTAGTTAATAGTCTACTGCTCACTTCAGCCAAGACTCTAAATACCGGCGTTAGGAAGATCCCATTGAAAAGATAGGATACGCAATTGGCGTAAGGGGATCTGTGGTATGGAAAAGTTGCGGCTTGAAAGTGAGCGTTAGACCCTTTCCTGGCTGACTCTAAATACCAGCGGGCGGCCAAAAGCAGCGTTAGGACCCCTTAACGCTGCTTTTCACGGCTAACGCAGAACTCTAAATCTAGGAGTAAAACTTTTCACTTTTTTATTTCAATATTTAAACAACTAATATTCCTTTTAAAAATTCATCTGCATATTATTCTCAGACTAATCTTTCTGTCTAGCATTTATTTACTCTTTAATGCCCCTTTAAGACAGCCTATATAAGATCAGAATAGGGGGCTGACAAGTTGCTGTTAAAGATTAGATGGAGATATAGAAGAAAGGGTTAACATTAAGATATAACTCTGTTTATCTTCCCGGCAGGTATCCAACCCAAGAGTATTTATACCAGGCGGGCGTGCTCATACACAGCTTCCTGTTTTTCCTCTCCCTTTCCCCTTTCAGATTAAGAAAATGACCCTCCAAGCTGTGGAGGAACCCAGAAGAACTGATTGGTGTTTTTTCAGAAGGGGTCTGCTGACCCTCTTAAGACAATGGCAGGAAAAGACTTAGAGACAGGCTGATGTTTTCCCCAAATGTATATAGATTTTCTTTCAATCAGTTCTTTTTTTATCTCAGCTTCTTTTTCCTGGTCTCTTCACCAGTGAATCACTATTGCTCTGTGATCCAAGATTTAAATTAAGACTCTTGTTTTTGCCTTGATTTCTCAAGGGGGTTTGCGTGATATATGAAAGACAATATTTCCTCATTCAAAAAAATAAAATAAATAAATAGAATTTCTATTAAAACTACAATAAACTCCCTTGCCTTCCAAAGATAGCGAAGGGGTTTTATATATGTCACTTTGTTTTGTGTGTATTTATTCTTGGCTCTTAAGTTTGCCCTGGCTCTAATATCAGATATAATGGCTTTAATGAAATCTATGGAGCCCCTTGTCTTAATAGTCAACAACACTACAGATCTACACCATCTTGTTTGGGAATTGTGGGCTTTAGTCTATGGTATATTATTTTAATTTTTCTTTTTTTTTTCTCTTTTTCTTTCCCTTCCTCCGATTTTCCTTCTTTTTTTCTCTCTCCTTCTCCCTTTTTTTTTTGTTAACTGATTTTTTTTCTCGTTACCCATTTAAGGCTGCCCGTTTGAATCTTTTATCTCTTCCATACAAGATAAAACCTTCCATGAGGTATTTCATATATACTATTGTATTTGCAAGTATTCACATTGTTATTTTTTCCACTGTTGTATTGTTTGATTGTAATACCTCAATAATAATAATAATAAATGTCACTTTACTAAAGTTGTCACAATATAACTTAGTATAATAATTAGCATTATCAATTTATTTAAAGGGAGATGGACTCTAAATGTTTTCCTTTAAGGTTCAGATAAAGCATTTAATTTAAGAAAACTTTCCAATTTACTTCTATCTAATTTGCTTAGTTCTCTTTGTATACTTTGTTTGGAACAAATATCTAGGTAGGCTCAGAAGCTGGTAGCTAGCTGCTGATTGGTGGCTGCACAGAAATGCCTCTTGGCATTGGCTTATTAATGTGTTCAGCTAGCTCCCAGTAGTGCATTGTTGCTTCTTCAACAAAGGATAATAAGAGTGTGACGGATCTCCAGTTACCCCGACTCGGTAGTTACGTCAATGGATCCTTCCAAAACCTAGAACCAGCCGCTATGTAGCGGAGAAAGTGATCTTAGCAAAAACCCATCCAAATAACTAGACAGACTAGTATTCAGGTGAAACAAATAAGAACATTTTATTAGGGAAAACACGCAACATTTATACCCAAACTGATCTTGATAACAAGCCTTATCTGACCTTCACATCTTCCGCCATTCCTGCCCCTCCAGACAGGCTGGCGCCTCCATTGTTCCCCAGTGTCCAGCAGCACAAGGATGGTGCATTCGGGGTGATCCCGGGAGCGGTGGCCCTTCCAAGGTGTAGCTGGAAAGCCCTTGGCCCCCAGCTGCTTTGATCCATGGCTGGGGGTCGGAGTTATGGGCTATCCCCGGGAAGGCCATTGGGACAGGGGTAATGAGGGGGGTCCAAAACCCCCGGTTCCTGAGAGGGCTCTACCCTGAAAATAAACCCCTCTTTAGTCCTCCCTGAGAGGTCCAAATACCCAAAAAGAGTGGAGCTCGAGGACAAGTAGCCGCTGGAGTGACCTGGGTTAAAGGGGACTGGGAATCCAAGCTGATGTGGACTTACCGGCAGTTCCAGGAGTCTGGCCGGCCAGAGAGGGATAGGTCGGGCAGAGACCAGCTTCTTCCAAGATCCGGTTTACATACAAAACAAGGGAAACTAAAGCTCTGGGAGATCACGGTTGCTCTGAGGAGCCCAAAACCGCTGAGAGACAAGAGGGGGTAGGTGGTAGGGGTTTAACCCCTGCAGCCCTGCATCCGTGACAAAGAGAATGAAGCAAAATGGATAATAGGAGTAAATCGGAAAGTTGTTAAAAACTTAATGTTCTATCTGATTCATGAAAGAAAATATCAGATATGTTCCTTCCCTTATTCTGCATTCTAGTGCTTTGTTTTATAGGTTTTATTTGCATGTTTTACAACTCTTTCTGCCTACGGATCATTGATTTTCGTGCTCATTACATATTGCATATAACCAGATCACAGAAGCTGTTTATTGTGCTAAAGTTTCTGTTTAAGTTTCCGAGCAAAACGTTTCTAAAGCCCCATATAAATGGTTTTGTTTCCATGAGGCTTCTAAGGTTATTCAGACATTCACTTTCAGCTGTGACTTGTGTGATCTTGAGTTGAAGTGTAAATCTGGGGATTGATGTTTCCCGTGTACAATAGAGAATTGTACTGTGATTTAAAATGGATCCAGTCTAACGTGCTGCTGGAGTAGTCTACATTGCATATGACAGTGCATCTTAATCTTCTATATAACTAATACCTATAATCTCTGCTAATGCTTCATATAATAATGTCTTATAGAGTCTCCTACTGCTCCATATATATCAGTCTGGAACTCAATTCATTGCTAAACATATATACTGCCACTATACCTTTCCCTAGTAATTGATATAACGTCTCTGTATAACCTTCCTTTAACTATAACTCATCCTATTGCTACATATCTCTGACTATAGTTTTCCATATATTCTCTTTATAACCCTCCCTATTTTATGTAACTTAACTGTATACCTTCTCTTATAACCCAGGTAAACCTTTGCTAGAATTGTAGTTATTGCTTAAAGCGACAAACAAGTGCAGAAAAAAAGTTAAACACATAGTTAATGCAATTAACTACTTGGGGGTTGATTTATGAAGCAGCGGATGCTGCTTCCGACTCACTCCGCTTCCATTCCGCCTGTAGCGGAAGTTAAGAAGCAGCGGTCCTAAGACCGCTGCTCCTTAACTTGTCCGCCACCTCTGAGGTGGCGGACAGCAATCAGCCCGATCGAATATAATCGGGTTGATTGACACCTCCTGCTAGCGGGGCGGTATTGCACCAGCAGTTCACAAGAACTGCTGGTGCAATGATAAATACCGGCAGCGTATGCTGTCAGCATTTATCGATGTGCGGCAGACATGATTCGCTATAGTGGATCATGTCTGTCCGCACCATGATAAATTTACCCCTTGGTGCTAACTGAACAAATCTGGTGAGCCAATGACAACAGAAACATGTGTGTGAAGCCACCAGTCACCAGCTACCTCCCAGTAGTGCATTGCTGCCCCTGAATCTACCTAGTACCTAGGTATATTTTTTAACATAGGATACCAAGATTACAAAGTAAATTTGATTATAGAAGTAAACTAAGTTTTTTACAATTACATGACCTATATGAACACTGAAAGTATACTTTTTATTTTAGTGTCCCTCCAACTTATCCCTCTTTATAACTCTGTTTGCTTAGTATAATGTCTTACTGAACTTATTCTATTGATTAGTGTAACTTCCTATAATTCTTCCTCTTATGCCATGGAATCCCTATCAATAAATGTTATTTCTTCACATGGCTTCTTCTGTTACTTCACATCTTAGGGTGTGACTAATTTGGTCTGGGATGAGCTGGTGTAAGTGTGTTAGGCTTCTGATTTGCTGTTGGTTTACGTACGTCCTCATTCCTAGGGTGACCATATTGCCGCTTTAAAAAGGGACACATCTGAAAAATACATATGTCAGGGTTCTTATAATGGAACATTATTCAACACATTTCTTTAAACAGCCCTGACTTAAGTATTTTTCATATGTGTCCCTTTTTAAAGCGGCAATATGGTCACCCTACTCTTTCCGTATTAGTATTGTACTAAATTTAGTCATTTTCAGCATCTTGGTAGTTTTAGAAGAATATTAGCATTTCTTGCTTAGCAACTCTAACCCACAATTTTGTGTGTGTCTCTACACCTGTGATTTAGTCAGTTAAAACTGACATATAAATATATTTACTTTTTATATTATTTAATTTACATCTATCTCAGACTGCTATCTTTGATTAATATATCTTTGACAATGGTTAAAACACTATTTTATTTATATAATTATTAATTATTTATTACTTTAATATGTAATTCTGAATTTAATTATTCATATTTATAGATATATTGTGTATATAAAATATTAGAATCAATATAATTCTTAAAAATGCATATGATTTCATTGACTATATGTGAGTTTTACATGTTTTATAAACATTTTGTAATACTAGTTGTAAAGGGCATTCTGTCTCTTTAAGCTTAGTAGTGTTAGCTAAAAATGGGAGTACATTGACATCAACATTCAACAAACTAAGTTCAATTAACGGAAATGAAAACCCAAAACAGCCTTCCACTGTCATAATTTGGAGGGTACTAAACAAAAATCTCACAGCTTTGGAAACTGCTTCACGGTCTTCTTTTTTGGCAGCTGTTTCAGGTGGCTGAAAAAAAAACAACCAGATATATAAACTGGCCTTATTGCTCTCTGAAGCGCTGCATATAGTTTTTTCTTCCATTATTCTATCTAACAATTACTTATAGTTTGTCTTGATTGATAAATATACCTCTTAATATATATATATATATATATATATATATATATATATATATATATATATATATATATATATATATATATATATATAACTTATTCCTAATCCTCATAGCACTGCTCCATATATCACCTTTTATTGCGCATTAAAGGGCGTTAAACTCAAAATGCAATTTTCCCTAAAGCATTTCTTTATGTTTAGATAAAAAAAGTTTTTTGTTTCCCCCCACTCCTGAGGCTGGAGAGCAGCCTGCAAATTTGACACCCCATATCCCTGTAACTTTCTATGTAGTGTTTGTCTGATGATTTATATCTCCAATTGGTCCTGAGAAAGGAAATAATATAAACACACTCAAGAGGCTTTTCATGGGGTATGGCCCTGGACTGCAAAACAATGTGTGTTTTGCTAGCAACCAGTTTGCTTTTAAAACTGTTATTGTGTATGTAGATTATTTGTATTGTAGTGCTTAATGGCTGATATATACAATGCAAACATAGACAAAATCACTTTAGTCTCTCTTTAATAGCACTCTGTAAAGCAACCTATTATGCTGTAAAGCCGTTTCCTAGTCATCTTATTGCACTATATAGCCATCTGCTATAACTTCACCTCTGTAAGCCCGAGTATCCTGTGTGATGGGTACACCCATGTATAAGGATCTCCAGCCATTAGCCCAGTGTTCCTCTTCATTTCCCAATTACTGGTTTCTCTTCTGCTTCCACAAAACCAGCATCCTCTTATTTCTGCCTGTCTTCCCCAATATGTATTACACAGTAAGCGTATGTATATGTATTACACAGTAAGCGCATGTATATGTATTACACAGTAAGCGCATGTATATGTATTACACAGTAAGCGCATGTATATGTATTACACAGTAAGCGTATGTATATGTATTACACAGTAAGCGCATGTATATGTATTACACAGTAAGCGCATGTATATGTATTACACAGTAAGCGCATGTATATGTATTACACAGTAAGCGCCTGTATATGTATTACACAGTAAGCGCATGTATATGTATTACACAGTAAGCGCATGTATATGTATTACACAGTAAGCGCATGTATATGTATTACACAGTAAGCGTATGTATATGTATTACACAGTAAGCGTATGTATATGTATTACACAGTAAGCGCATGTATATGTATTACACAGTAAGCGCATGTATATGTATTACACAGTAAGCGCATGTATATGTATTACACAGTAAGCGCATGTATATGTATTACACAGTAAGCGCATGTATATGTATTACACAGTAAGCGCATGTATATGCATTACACAGTAAGCGCATGTATATGTATTACACAGTAAGCGCATGTATATGTATTACACAGTAAGCGCATGTATATGTATTACACAGTAAGCGCATGTATATGTATTACATAGTAAGCTCATCAGACATGTATGTGTATGCATTACACAGTAAGCTCATCAGAAATGTATGTATATGTATAACACAGTAAGCTCATCAGACATGTATATGTATTACACATTAAGCTCATCAGACATGTATATCTATGTATTACACAGTAAGCTCATCAGACATGTATATCTATGTATTACACAGTAAGCTCATCAGACATGTATGTGTATGTATTACACAGTAAGCTCATCAGACATGTATGTATATGTATTACACAGTAAGCTCATCAGACATGTATGTGTATGTATTACACAGTAAGCGCATGTATATGTATTACATAGTAAGTACATCAGAAATGTATGTGTATGTATTATACAGTAAGCTCATCAGACATGTATATGTATTACACATTAAGCTCATCAGAAATGTATGTATATGTATAACACAGTAAGCTCATCATACATGTATATGTATTACACATTAAGCTCATCAGACATGTATATCTATGTATTACACAGTAAGCTCATCAGACATGTATATCTATGTATTACACAGTAAGCTCATCAGACATGTATGTGTATGTATTACACAGTAAGCTCATCAGACATGTATGTGTATGTATTACACAGTAAGCTCATCAGACATGTATGTGTATGTATTACACAGTAAGCGCATGTATATGTATTACATAGTAAGTACATCAGAAATGTATGTGTATGTATTATACAGTAAGCTCATCAGACATGTATATGTATTACACATTAAGCTCATCAGACATGTATATCTATGTATTACACAGTAAGCTCATCAGACATGTATATCTATGTATTACACAGTAAGCTCATCAGACATGTATATCTATGTATTACACAGTAAGCTCATCAGACATGTATATCTATGTATTACACAGTAAGCTCATCAGACATGTATGTGTATGTATTACACAGTAAGCTCATCAGACATGTATGTATATGTATTACACAGTAAGCTCATCAGACATGTATGTGTATGTATTACACAGTAAGCGCATGTATATGTATTACACAGTAAGCGCATGTATATGTATTACACAGTAAGCGCATGTATATGTATTACACAGTAAGCGCATGTATATGTATTACACAGTAAGCGCATGTATATGTATTACACAGTAAGCGCATGTATATGTATTACACAGTAAGCGCATGTATATGTATTACACAGTAAGCGTATGTATATGTATTACACAGTAAGCGCATGTATATGTATTACACAGTAAGCGTATGTATATGTATTACACAGTAAGCGCATGTATATGTATTACACAGTAAGCGCATGTATATGTATTACACAGTAAGCGCATGTATATGTATTACACAGTAAGCGCATGTATATGTATTACACAGTAAGCGCATGTATATGTATTACACAGTAAGCGCATGTATATGTATTACACAGTAAGCGCATGTATATGCATTACACAGTAAGCGCATGTATATGTATTACACAGTAAGCGCATGTATATGTATTACACAGTAAGCGCATGTATATGTATTACACAGTAAGCGCATGTATATGTATTACACAGTAAGCGCATGTATATGTATTACATAGTAAGCTCATCAGACATGTATGTGTATGCATTACACAGTAAGCTCATCAGAAATGTATGTATATGTATAACACAGTAAGCTCATCAGACATGTATATGTATTACACATTAAGCTCATCAGACATGTATATCTATGTATTACACAGTAAGCTCATCAGACATGTATGTGTATGTATTACACAGTAAGCTCATCAGACATGTATGTATATGTATTACACAGTAAGCTCATCAGACATGTATGTGTATGTATTACACAGTAAGCTCATCAGACATGTATGTGTATGTATTACACAGTAAGCGCATGTATATGTATTACATAGTAAGTACATCAGAAATGTATGTGTATGTATTATACAGTAAGCTCATCAGACATGTATATGTATTACACATTAAGCTCATCAGAAATGTATGTATATGTATAACACAGTAAGCTCATCAGACATGTATATGTATTACACATTAAGCTCATCAGACATGTATATCTATGTATTACACAGTAAGCTCATCAGACATGTATATCTATGTATTACACAGTAAGCTCATCAGACATGTATGTGTATGTATTACACAGTAAGCTCATCAGACATGTATGTGTATGTATTACACAGTAAGCTCATCAGACATGTATGTGTATGTATTACACAGTAAGCGCATGTATATGTATTACATAGTAAGTACATCAGAAATGTATGTGTATGTATTATACAGTAAGCTCATCAGACATGTATATGTATTACACATTAAGCTCATCAGACATGTATATCTATGTATTACACAGTAAGCTCATCAGACATGTATATCTATGTATTACACAGTAAGCTCATCAGACATGTATATCTATGTATTACACAGTAAGCTCATCAGACATGTATGTGTATGTATTACACAGTAAGCTCATCAGACATGTATGTATATGTATTACACAGTAAGCTCATCAGACATGTATGTGTATGTATTACACAGTAAGCGCATGTATATGTATTACATAGTAAGCTCATCAGACATGTATGTGTATGTATTACACAGTAAGCTCATCAGAAATGTATGTGTATGTATTACACATTAAGCTCATCAGACATGTATGTGTATGTATTAAACAGTAAGCGCATCAGGCATGTATGTGTATGTATTACACAGTAAGCGCATGTATATGTATTACACAGTAAGCGCATCAGACATGTATGTGTATGTATTACACAGTAAGCGCATCAGACATGTATGTATATGTATTACACAGTAAGCGCATGTATATGTATTACACAGTAAGCGCATCAGACATGTATGTGTATGTATTACACAGTAAGCGCATCAGACATGTATGTGTATGTATTACACAGTAAGCTCATCAGACATGTATGTGTATTACACAGTAAGCTCATCAAACATGTATGTGTGTGTATTACACAGTAAGCTCATCAGACATGTATGTATATGTATTACACAGTAAGCTCATCAGACATGTATGTGTATGTATTACACAGTAAGCTCATCAGACATGTATGTGTATGTATTACACAGTAAGCGCATGTATATGTATTACATAGTAAGTACATCAGAAATGTATGTGTATGTATTATACAGTAAGCTCATCAGACATGTATATGTATTACACATTAAGCTCATCAGAAATGTATGTATATGTATAACACAGTAAGCTCATCAGACATGTATATGTATTACACATTAAGCTCATCAGACATGTATATCTATGTATTACACAGTAAGCTCATCAGACATGTATATCTATGTATTACACAGTAAGCTCATCAGACATGTATGTGTATGTATTACACAGTAAGCTCATCAGACATGTATGTATATGTATTACACAGTAAGCTCATCAGACATGTATGTGTATGTATTACACAGTAAGCTCATCAGACATGTATGTGTATGTATTACACAGTAAGCGCATGTATATGTATTACATAGTAAGTACATCAGAAATGTATGTGTATGTATTATACAGTAAGCTCATCAGACATGTATATGTATTACACATTAAGCTCATCAGACATGTATATCTATGTATTACACAGTAAGCTCATCAGACATGTATATCTATGTATTACACAGTAAGCTCATCAGACATGTATATCTATGTATTACACAGTAAGCTCATCAGACATGTATGTGTATGTATTACACAGTAAGCTCATCAGACATGTATGTATATGTATTACACAGTAAGCTCATCAGACATGTATGTGTATGTATTACACAGTAAGCGCATGTATATGTATTACATAGTATGCTCATCAGACATGTATGTGTATGTATTACACAGTAAGCTCATCAGAAATGTATGTGTATGTATTACACATTAAGCTCATCAGACATGTATGTGTATGTATTACACAGTAAGCGCATCAGGCATGTATGTGTATGTATTACACAGTAAGCGCATGTATATGTATTACACAGTAAGCGCATCAGACATGTATGTGTATGTATTACACAGTAAGCGCATCAGACATGTATGTATATGTATTACACAGTAAGCTCATCAGACATGTATATGTATTACATAGTAAGCGCATCAGACATGTATGTGTGTGTATTACACAGTAAGCGCATCAGACATGTATGTGTATGTATTACACAGTAAGCTCATCAGACATGTATGTGTATTACACAGTAAGCTCATCAAACATGTATGTGTGTGTATTACACAGTAAGCGCATCAGAAATCTATGTATATGTATTACACAGTAAGCTCATCAGACATGTATGTGTATTACATAGTAAGCTCATCAGCAGGGCCGGATTTCCCATTAGGCACAGTAGGCATGTGCCTACAGGCGCCTTGCAGTGAGGGGCGCCTGCCTGTCAATAATAAAAAAAAAAAAAAAAAAAAAAAAATTTTTTTTTTTTTTTTTTTTTTTTTTTTTTTATGAGGGCATTTATTTTAGTAAGAATTGTGCTGCCAGGTGCCTACAAAGTCGAGTGTTTCATTGGGAATATGTTACAGCAGTTGAGGGAGCCATGAAGGAGAGAGGGGCAAAGATTAAAACTAAACCCCTCCCATTGAATTTCTAAATTCTAATTTTAAACACATTTGTTGACCCCTGGATTACATATAATCTACAACATTCCATGTTTTCCTTTGAGAGCAACATCATATGATATTTATATTTCAGAACAAAATAAATGTAACATCTGTGTGTGTTTGTACCAAAAATATCAGAGTTTACAAGATTTTTTTCCCTACATTTTATATTTTCTTCCACTGGCTGCACAGGTTGTTGATGGTGATGAGCTTGCATGCTGCTAGTTTTAATATTGCTATTGTTTACACAAAACTGTGTTTGACTCCAACAAAATGTTAAGCACATAGTCAAAGTCATCTCCAGAAAAGCAATACACTAATGGCTTGTCAATAAACATGTCCTATGAGCCCTTCTGGGTCTGCACAGATGTGTATTGCTGTCTCAGAACTGACATTGACTATGTGTTTAACTCTTTTGCAAGAGGCTAACACACTTCTCTGCAAGCACTAGTGCAATAATAAAATGCCCAGCAAACTGTCACATTTGATGTCCCTTTAAATAGGGTTTTCTTTAGAATATTTTGCATTAAAAGTTTAACATGATTTGTTTTTGTTATACATAATAGAAATTGTATGGCCATTTGAGTCAAGTGAATATTGATTTTTGGTGTAGCTTCCATTACAACAAATATTGCAATTGGTGTGTGTATTTGTGTATCTCCATAAAAGGGAAAATGTAATTTTACATCTAATATTTATTTTTAGTTGTCCTAAATAATAATAAAAAAAAGTCCTCATTTTTTCCACTTTTTTCTAGGGGGGGTGGGGGGGTGGGGGGGGGCGCTTCAGGTTTTTGTGCCTACAGGCACCTGAGATGTAAATCCGGCCCTGCTCATCAGGCATGTAACATACATAGTAACATAGAAGATGAGGTTGAATAAAGACCGAAGTCTATCGAGTTCAACCTATACAAATCTAAAATATATACAAAAAGCTCCAGTTAAGCTTAAATAACCCCACTAAAAGGTGACCCATTTAAAACTAGCATTCATATCCATGAATTTTGTTTATAGACAGAAATGTATCCAAATAATTTTTAAATGTATCTAGGGTATTGGCATATGTGTATGTATTACACAGTAAGCGCATGTATATGTATTACATAGTAAGTACATCAGAAATGTATGTGTATGTATTACACATTAAGCTCATCAGACATGTATATCTATGTATTACACAGTAAGCTCATCAGACATGTATATCTATGTATTACACAGTAAGCTCATCAGACATGTATGTGTATGTATTACACAGTAAGCTCATCAGACATGTATGTATATGTATTACACAGTAAGCTCATCAGACATGTATGTGTATGTATTACACAGTAAGCTCATCAGACATGTATGTGTATGTATTACACAGTAAGCGCATGTATATGTATTACATAGTAAGTACATCAGAAATGTATGTGTATGTATTATACAGTAAGCTCATCAGACATGTATATGTATTACACATTAAGCTCATCAGACATGTATATCTATGTATTACACAGTAAGCTCATCAGACATGTATATCTATGTATTACACAGTAAGCTCATCAGACATGTATATCTATGTATTACACAGTAAGCTCATCAGACATGTATGTGTATGTATTACACAGTAAGCTCATCAGACATGTATGTATATGTATTACACAGTAAGCTCATCAGACATGTATGTGTATGTATTACACAGTAAGCGCATGTATATGTATTACATAGTAAGCTCATCAGACATGTATGTGTATGTATTACACAGTAAGCTCATCAGAAATGTATGTGTATGTATTACACATTAAGCTCATCAGACATGTATGTGTATGTATTAAACAGTAAGCGCATCAGGCATGTATGTGTATGTATTACACAGTAAGCGCATGTATATGTATTACACAGTAAGCGCATCAGACATGTATGTGTATGTATTACACAGTAAGCGCATCAGACATGTATGTATATGTATTACACAGTAAGCGCATGTATATGTATTACACAGTAAGCGCATCAGACATGTATGTGTATGTATTACACAGTAAGCGCATCAGACATGTATGTGTATGTATTACACAGTAAGCTCATCAGACATGTATGTGTATTACACAGTAAGCTCATCAAACATGTATGTGTGTGTATTACACAGTAAGCTCATCAGACATGTATGTATATGTATTACACAGTAAGCTCATCAGACATGTATGTGTATGTATTACACAGTAAGCTCATCAGACATGTATGTGTATGTATTACACAGTAAGCGCATGTATATGTATTACATAGTAAGTACATCAGAAATGTATGTGTATGTATTATACAGTAAGCTCATCAGACATGTATATGTATTACACATTAAGCTCATCAGAAATGTATGTATATGTATAACACAGTAAGCTCATCAGACATGTATATGTATTACACATTAAGCTCATCAGACATGTATATCTATGTATTACACAGTAAGCTCATCAGACATTTATATCTATGTATTACACAGTAAGCTCATCAGACATGTATGTGTATGTATTACACAGTAAGCTCATCAGACATGTATGTATATGTATTACACAGTAAGCTCATCAGACATGTATGTGTATGTATTACACAGTAAGCTCATCAGACATGTATGTGTATGTATTACACAGTAAGCGCATGTATATGTATTACATAGTAAGTACATCAGAAATGTATGTGTATGTATTATACAGTAAGCTCATCAGACATGTATATGTATTACACATTAAGCTCATCAGACATGTATATCTATGTATTACACAGTAAGCTCATCAGACATGTATATCTATGTATTACACAGTAAGCTCATCAGACATGTATATCTATGTATTACACAGTAAGCTCATCAGACATGTATGTGTATGTATTACACAGTAAGCTCATCAGACATGTATGTATATGTATTACACAGTAAGCTCATCAGACATGTATGTGTATGTATTACACAGTAAGCGCATGTATATGTATTACATAGTATGCTCATCAGACATGTATGTGTATGTATTACACAGTAAGCTCATCAGAAATGTATGTGTATGTATTACACATTAAGCTCATCAGACATGTATGTGTATGTATTACACAGTAAGCGCATCAGGCATGTATGTGTATGTATTACACAGTAAGCGCATGTATATGTATTACACAGTAAGCGCATCAGACATGTATGTGTATGTATTACACAGTAAGCGCATCAGACATGTATGTATATGTATTACACAGTAAGCTCATCAGACATGTATATGTATTACATAGTAAGCGCATCAGACATGTATGTGTGTGTATTACACAGTAAGCGCATCAGACATGTATGTGTATGTATTACACAGTAAGCTCATCAGACATGTATGTGTATTACACAGTAAGCTCATCAAACATGTATGTGTGTGTATTACACAGTAAGCGCATCAGAAATCTATGTATATGTATTACACAGTAAGCTCATCAGACATGTATGTGTATTACATAGTAAGCTCATCAGGCATGTAACATACATAGTAACATAGAAGATGAGGTTGAATAAAGACCGAAGTCTATCGAGTTCAACCTATACAAATCTAAAATATATACAAAAAGCTCCAGTTAAGCTTAAATAACCCCACTAAAAGGTGACCCATTTAAAACTAGCATTCATATCCATGAATTTTGTTTATAGACAGAAATGTATCCGAATAATTTTTAAATGTATCTAGGGTATTGGCATTCACTACCTCCTTTGGTATTGAGTTCCACACTTTTATTGCTCTTACAGTGAAAAAACGTTTCCGTTGCAGGAGATTAAATCTCCTTTCCTCCAACCTTAAATTGTGACCTCTGGTCACAAACAATTTTCTTGGAATAAACAGAGCTTCTGCCATCTCTGTATATGGGCCTTGAATATATTTATATAAAGTAATCATGTCACCTCTTAAGCGCCTTTTTTCTAAAGAAAAAAGACCCAGCTTGGCTAGCCTCTCCTCATAGGTTAAATTCTCCAATCCCCTTATTAGCTTTGTGGCCCTTGTCTAGACTTTTTCTAGTTCTGCAATATCTTTTTTTGCGATTGGTCCACAGAACTGCACTCCATACTCAAGGTGAGGTTTTACCAGGGCTTTATATAGTGAAAGAATTATGTTTTCCTCCCTTGAGTCAATGCCTCTTTTAATACATGCTAGTATCTTATTAGCCTTTGAAGCTGCTGCCCTGCATTGTGCACCCATCTTTAGCTTGTTATCTATTATTACCCCCAAATCCCTTTCCTCCTGTGTTTGGCTAAGTCTTGTCCCATTTAAATAATACGTTGCCTGCTTATTTTTACTTCCAAAATGTAGAACCTTGCATTTTCCCGTATTACATCTCATTTTCCATTTATCTGCCCATACTTCTAATGTTTGCAGGTCCCTTTGTAACGAAAGTTCATCCTGCTCTGACCTAATAACCTTACTTAAAGGGACAGTATACACTAATTTTCATATAACTACATGTAATAGACACTACTATAAAGAATAAGATGCACAGATACTGATATAAAAATCCAGTATAAAACTGTTTAAAAACTTACTTAGAAGCTGTCAGTTTAGCTCTGTTGAAAAGGTAGTTGGAAAGCCCACTGCAAGTGGGAAATAAGACATTCCCCCCTCCCCCTTCTTTTGCATGTGAAAAGACCCTTTACACAAACAGGAGCAAGCTGGAGAAGGTAGCTGATGGTATTCACATAAAACTTTGGGGCTTGGTTAGGAGTCTGAAAATCAGAGCAATGTTATTTAAAAATAAGCAAAACTATACATTTATTTAAAAAAAAACCTTTATGGGCTATATAAATAGGTAATCTACAAAACATTTATGCAAAGAAAAAATGAGTGTATAATGTCCCTTTAACTTAGTATCATCTGCAAAAATAGAGATGTCGCTATTTAATCCTAGCTCCAAGTCATTTATAAAAATATTAAAAAGAATAGGGCCTAGCACTGGTCCCTGGGGTACTCCACTGATTACCTTTGTCCAATCTGAGTACGATCCATTTACTACTACTCGTTGCTCCCTATCTTTTATCCAGTTATTTTTCCACAAACTAACATTTTCAACTATTCCCAGTCTCCTAATTTTGTGCATTAATCTCTCATGTGGCACTGTATCAAACGCCTTTGCAAAAACAGAATTTATGTTTACCTGATAAATTACTTTCTCCAACGGTGTGTCCGGTCCACGGCGTCATCCTTACTTGTGGGATATTCTCTTCCCCAACAGGAAATGGCAAAGAGCCCAGCAAAGCTGGTCACATGATCCCTCCTAGGCTCCGCCTACCCCAGTCATTCGACCGACGTTAAGGAGGAATATTTGCATAGGAGAAACCATATGTTACCGTGGTGACTGTAGTTAAAGAAAATAAATTATCAGACCTGATTAAAAAAACCAGGGCGGGCCGTGGACCGGACACACCGTTGGAGAAAGTAATTTATCAGGTAAACATAAATTCTGTTTTCTCCAACATAGGTGTGTCCGGTCCACGGCGTCATCCTTACTTGTGGGAACCAATACCAAAGCTTTAGGACACGGATGAAGGGAGGGAGCAAATCAGGTCACCTAAATGGAAGGCACCACGGCTTGCAAAACCTTTCTCCCAAAAATAGCCTCAGAAGAAGCAAAAGTATCAAATTTGTAAAATTTAGAAAAAGTGTGCAGTGAAGACCAAGTCGCTGCCTTACATATCTGATCAACAGAAGCCTCGTTCTTGAAGGCCCATGTGGAAGCCACAGCCCTAGTGGAGTGAGCTGTGATTCTTTCAGGAGGCTGCCGTCCGGCAGTCTCATAAGCCAATCGGATAATGCTTTTAATCCAGAAGGAGAGAGAGGTAGAAGTTGCTTTTTGACCTCTCCGTTTACCAGAATAAACAACAAACAAAGACAAAGTTTGTCTGAAATCCTTAGTAGCTGCTAAGTAAAATTTGAGAGCACGAACTACATCCAAGTTGTGCAACAAACGTTCCTTCTTTGAAACTGGATTAGGACACAAAGAAGGCACAACTATCTCCTGGTTAATGTTTTTGTTAGAAACAACTTTTGGAAGAAAACCAGGTTTAGTACGCAAAACCACCTTATCTGCATGGAACACCAGATAAGGAGAAGAACACTGCAGAGCAGATAATTCTGAAACTCTTCTAGCAGAAGAAATTGCAACCAAAAACAAAACTTTCCAAGATAATAACTTAATATCAACGGAATGTAAGGGTTCAAACGGAACCCCCTGAAGAACTGAAAGAACTAGGTTGAGACTCCAAGGAGGAGTCAAAATTTTGTAAACAGGCTTGATTCTAACCAGAGCCTGAACAAAGGCTAGAACATCTGGCACATCTGCCAGCTTTTTGTGAAGTAACACAGACAAGGCAGAAATCTGTCCCATCAAGGAACTTGCAGATAATCCTTTTTCCAATCCTTCTCGAAGGAAGGATAGACTCTTAGGAATCTTAACCTTGTCCCAAGGGAATCCTGCAGATTCACACCAACAGATATACCAAATTATGTGGTAATTTTTCTGGTTACAGGCTTTCAGGCCTGAACAAGAGTATTAATAACAGAATCTGAGAACCCTCGCTTTGATAAGATCAAGCGTTCAATCTCCAAGCAGTCAGCTGGAGTGGGTCGAACGGACCTAGAACAAGAAGGTCTCTCAAAGGTAGCTTCCATGGTGGAGCCGATGACATATTCACCAGATCTGCATACCAAGTCCTGCGTGGCCACGCAGGAGCTATCAAAATCACCGACGCCCTCTCCTGATTGATCCTGGCTACCAGCCTGGGGATGAGAGGAAACGGCGGGAACACATAAGCTAGTTTGAAGGTCCAAGGTGCTACTAGTGCATCCACTAGAGCCGCCTTGGGATCCCTGGATCTGTACCCGTAGTAAGGAACTCTGAAGTTCTGACGAGAGGCCATCAGATCCATGTCTGGAATGCCCCACGGTTGAGTGACTTGGGCAAAGATTTCCGGATGGAGTTCCCACTCCCCCGGATGCAATGTCTGACGACTCAGAAAATCCGCTTCCCAATTTTCCACTCCTGGGATGTGGATAGCAGACAGGTGGCAGGAGTGAGACTCCGCCCATAGAATGATTTTGGTCACTTCTTCCATCGCTAGGGAACTCCTTGTTCCCCCCTGATGGTTGATGTATGAACTTGGCCCTCGCTAGCTGAGGCCAAGCTTTGAGAGCATTGAATATCGCTCTCAGTTCCAGAATATTTATCGGTAGAAGAGATTCTACCCGAGACCAAAGACCCTGAGCTTTCAGGGATCCCCAGACCGCGCCCCAGCCCATCAGACTGGCGTCGGTCGTGACAATGACCCACTCTGGTCTGCGGAAGGTCATCCCTTGTGACAGGTTGTCCAGGGACAGCCACCAACGGAATGAGTCTCTGGTCCTCTGATTTACTTGTATCTTCGGAGACAAGTCTGAATAGTCCCCATTCCACTGACTGAGCATGAACAGTTGTAATGGTCTTAGATGAATGCGCACAAAAGGAACTATGTCCATTGCCGCTACCAACAAACCTATCACTTCCATGCACTGCGCTATGGAAGGAAGAGGAACGGAATGAAGTATCCGACAAGAGTCTAGAAGTTTTGTTTTTCTGGCTTCTGTCAGAAAAATCCTCATTTCTAAGGAGTCTATTATAGTTCCCAAGAAGGGAACCCTCGTTGACGGAGATAGAGAACTCTTTTCCACGTTCACTTTCCATCCGTGAGATCTGAGAAAGGCCAGGACAATGTCCGTGTGAGCCTTTACTTGAGGAAGGGACGACGCTCGAATCAGAATGTCGTCCAAGTAAGGTACTACAGCAATGCCCCTTGGTCTTAGCACCGCCAGAAGGGACCCTAGTACCTATGAGAAAATCCTAGGAGCAGTGGCTAATCCGAAAGAAAATGCCACGAACTGGAAATGCTTGTCCAGGAATGCAAACCTTAGGAACCGATGATGTTCCTTGTGGATAGGAATATGTAGATACGCATCCTTGAAATCCACCTTGGTCATGAATTGACCTTCCTGGATGGAAGGAAGAAGTGTTCGAATGGTTTCCATCTTGAACGATGGAACCTTGAGAAACTTGTTCAAGATCTTGAGATCTAAGATTGGTCTGAACGTTCCCTCTTTTTTGGGAACTATGAACAGATTGGAGTAGAACCCCATCCCTTGTTCTCCTAATGGAACAGGATGAATCACTCCCATTTTTAGCAGGTCTTCTACCCAATGTAAGAATGCCTGTCTTCTTATGTGGTCTGAAGACAACTGAGACCTGTGGAACCTCTCCCCTTGGAGGAAGCCCCTTGAACTCCAGAGAATAACCTTGGGAGACTATTTCTAGCGCCCAAGGATCCAGAACATCTCTTTCCCAAGCCTGAGCGAAGAGAGAGAGTCTGCCCCCCACCAGATCCGGTCCCGGATCGGGGGCCCGCATTTCATGCTGTCTTGGTAGCAGTGGCAGGTTTCCTGGCCTGCTTTCCTTTGCTCCAGCCTTGCATAGGTCTCCAGGCTGGATTGGCTTGAGAAGTATTACCTTCCTGCTTAGAGGACGTAGCCCTTGGGGCTGATCCGTTTCTGCGAAAGGGACGAAACTTAGGTTTATTTTTGGTCTTGAAAAGACCTATCCTGAGGAAGGGCGTGGCCCTTGCCCCCAGTGATATCAGAGATAATCTCTTTCAAGTCAGGGCCAAAGAGTGTTTTCCCCTTGAAAGGAATGTCAAGCAATTTGTTCTTGGAAGACGCATCCGCTGCCCAAGATTTTAACCAAAGCGCTCTGCGCCACAATAGCAAACCCAGAATTTTTTCGCCGCTAACCTAGCCAATTGCAAGGTGGCGTCTAGGGTGAAAGAATTAGCCAATTTAAGAGCACGAATTCTGTCCATAATCTCCTCATAAGAAGAAGAATTACTAATAATCGCCTTTCCTAGCTCATCAAACTAGAAACACGCGGCTGCAGTGACAGGGACAATGCATGCAATTGGTTGTAGAAGGGAACCTTGCTGAACAAACATCTTTAGCAGACCTTCTAATTTTTTATCCATAGGATCTTGGAAAGCACAACTATCTTCTATGGGTATAGTGGCGCGCTTGTGTAGAGTAGAAACCGCCCCCTCGACCTTGGGGACTGTCTGCCATCAGTCCTTTCTGGGGTCGACTATAGGAAAACAATTTTATAAATATGGGGGGAGGTACTAAAGGTATACCGGGCCTGTCCCATTCTTTACTAACAATGTACGCCACCCGCTTGGATATAGGAAAAGCTTCGGGGGGCCCCGGGGCCTCTAAGAACTTTTCCATTTTACATAGTGGTTCTGGAATGACCAGATAATCACAATCATCCAAATTGGATAACACCTCCTTAAGCAGAGCGCGGAGATGTTCCAACTTAAATTTAAAAGTAATCACATCAGGTTCAGCTTGTTGAGAAATGTTTCCTGAATCTGAAATTTCTCCCTCAGACAAAACCTCCCTGGCCCCCTCAGACTGGTGTAGGGGCCCTTCAGAAACCATATCATCAGCGTTCTCATGCTCTACAGAATTTTCTAAAACAGAGCAGTCGCGCTTTCGCTGATAAGTGGGCATATTGGCTAAAATGTTTTTGATAGAATTATCCATTACAGCCGTTAAATGTTGCATAGTAAGGAGTATTGGTGCACTAGATGTACTAGGGGCCTCCTGTATGGGCAAGACTGGAGTAGACGAAGGAGGGGATGATGCAGTACCATGCTTACTCCCCTCACTTGAGGAATCATCTTGGGCATCATTTTTACTAAAAAAATTTTTTTTTTATGACATAAAATACATATAGTTAAATGAGAAGGAACCTTGGTTTCCCCACAGTCAGAACACAATCTATCTGGTAGTTCAGACATGTTAAACAGGCATAAACTTGATAACAAAGCACAAAAAACGTTTTAAAATAAAACCGTTACTGTCACTTTAAATTTTAAACTAAACACACTTTATTATTGCAATTGCGAAAAAGTATGAAGGAATTGTTCAAAATTCACCAAAATTTCACCACAGTGTCTTAAAGCCTTAAAAGTATTGCACACCAAATTTGGAAGCTTTAACCCTTAAAATAACGGAACCGGAGCCGTTTTTATATTTAACCCCTTTACAGTCCCTGGAATCTGCTTTGCTGAGACCCAACCAAGCCCAAAGGGGAATACGATACCAAATGATGCCTTCAGAAAGACTTTTCTATGTATCAGAGCTCCACACACATGCAGCTGCATGCCATGCTGTCCTCAAAAACAAGTGCGCCATACCGGCGCGAAAATGAGGCTCTGACTATGATTAGGGAAAGCCCCTAAAGAATAAGGTGTCTAAAACAGTGCCTGCCGATATAATCATATCAAAATACCCAGAATAAATGATTCCTCAAGGCTAAATATGTGTTAATAATGAATCGATTTAGCCCAGAAAAAGTCTACAGTCTTAATAAGCCCTTGTGAAGCCCTTATTTACTATCTTAATAAACATGGCTTACCGGATCCCATAGGGAAAATGACAGCTTCCAGCATTACATCGTCTTGTTAGAATGTGTCATACCTCAAGCAGTAAGAGACTGCACACTGTTCCCCCAACTGAAGTTAATTGCTCTCAACAGTCCTGTGTGGAACAGCCATGGATTTTAGTTACGGTGCTAAAATCATTTTCCTCATACAAACAGAAATCTTCATCTCTTTTCTGTTTCTGAGTAAATAGTACATACCAGCACTATTTTAAAATAACAAACTCTTGATTGAATAATAAAAACTACAGTTAAACACTAAAAAACTCTAAGCCATCTCCGTGGAGATGTTGCCTGTACAACGGCAAAGAGAATGACTGGGGTAGGCGGAGCCTAGGAGGGATCATGTGACCAGCTTTGCTGGGCTCTTTGCCATTTCCTGTTGGGGAAGAGAATATCCCACAAGTAAGGATGACGCCGTGGACCGGACACACCTATGTTGGAGAAATCTAAGTATATCACATCAACTGATTCCCCTTAATCTACATATATTTATGTATGTGTATGTATTACACAGTAAGCTCATCCGACATGTATGTGTATTACACATTAAGCTCATCAGACATGTATGTGTGTGTATTACACAGTAAGCGCATCAGACATGTATGTATATGTATTACACATTAAGCGCATCACACATGTATGTATTTGTATTACACAGTAAGCTCATCAGACATGTATATGTATTACACAGTAAGCTCATCAGACATGTATATGTATTACATAGTAAGCTCATCAGACATGTATGTGTGTGTATTACACAGTAAGAGCAACAGACATGTATGTGTATGTATTACACAGTAAGCTCATAAGACATGTATGTATATGTATTACACATTAAGCTCATCAGACATGTATGTGTGTGTATTACACAGTAAGCGCATCAGACATGTATGTATTTGTATTACACAGTAAGCTCATCAGACATGTATGTGTATTACATAGTAAGCTCATCAGACATGTATGTGTATTACACAGTAAGCTCATCAAACATGTATGTGTGTGTATTACACAGTAAGCGCATCAGACATGTATGTATATGTATTACACAGTAAGCTCATCAGACATGTATGTGTATTACACAGTAAGCTCATCAGACATGTATGTGTATGTATTACACAGTAAGCGCATCAGACATGTATATGTATTACATAGTAAGCTCATCAGACATGTATGTGTATTTATTACACAGTAAGCTCATCAGACATGTATGTATATGTATTACACAGTAAGCTCATCAGACATGTATATGTATGTATTACACAGTAAGCTCATCAGACATGTATGTGTATGTATTACACAGTAAGCTCATCAGACATGTATGTGTATGTATTACACAGTAAGCTCATCAGACATGTATGTATATGTATTACACAGTAAGCGCATGTATATGTATTACACAGTAAGCGCATCAGACATGTATGTGTATGTATTACATAGTAAGCTCATCAGACATGTATGTATTACACAGTAAGCTCACCAGACATGTATATCTATGTATTACACAGTAAGCTCATCAGACATGTAAATGTGTGTATTACATAGTAAGCTCATCAGACATGTATGTGTGTATTACACAGTAAGTGCATCAGACATGTATATGTATGTATTACATAGTAAGCTAATCAGACATGTATATCTATGTATTACACAGTAAGCTCATCAGACATGTATGTGTGTGTATTACACAGTAAGCGCATCAGACATGTATATCTATGTATTACACAGTAAACTCATCAGACATGTATGTGTGTGTATTACACAGTAAGCTCATCAGACATGTATGTGTGTGTATTACACAGAAAGCTCATCAGACATGTATGTGTGTGTATTACACAGTAAGCTCATCAGACATGTATGTGTATGTATTACACAGTAAGCGCATCAGACATGTATATGTATTACATAGTAAGCTCATCAGACATGTATGTGTATTTATTACACAGTAAGCTCATCAGACATGTATGTATATGTATTACACAGTAAGCTCATCAGACATGTATATGTATGTATTACACAGTAAGCTCATCAGACATGTATGTGTATGTATTACACAGTAAGCAAATGAGACATGTATATCTATGTATTACACAGTAAGCTCATCAGACATGTATGTGTATGTATTACACAGTAAGCTCATCAGACATGTATGTATATGTATTACACAGTAAGCGCATGTATATGTATTACACAGTAAGCGCATCAGACATGTATATCTATGTATTACAAAGTAAGCTCATCAGACATGTATGTGTATGTATTACATAGTAAGCTCATCAGACATGTATGTATTACACAGTAAGCTCACCAGACATGTATATCTATGTATTACACAGTAAGCTCATCAGACATGTAAATGTGTGTATTACATAGTAAGCTCATCAGACATGTATGTGTGTATTACACAGTAAGTGCATCAGACATGTATATGTATGTATTACATAGTAAGCTCATCAGACATGTATATCTATGTATTACACAGTAAGCTCATCAGACATGTATGTGTGTGTATTACACAGTAAGCGCATCAGACATGTATATGTATGTATTACATAGTAAGCTCATCAGACATGTATATCTATGTATTACACAGTAAGCTCATCAGACATGTATGTGTGTGTATTACACAGTAAGCGCATCAGACATGTATATCTATGTATTACACAGTAAACTCATCAGACATGTATGTGTGTGTATTACACAGTAAGCTCATCAGACATGTATGTGTGTGTATTACACAGTAAGCTCATCAGACATGTATGTGTGTGTATTACACAGTAAGCTCATCAGACATGTATGTGTATGTATTACACAGTAAGCGCATCAGACATGTATATGTATTACATAGTAAGCTCATCAGACATGTATGTGTATTTATTACACAGTAAGATCATCAGACATGTATGTATATGTATTACACAGTAAGCTCATCAGACATGTATATGTATGTATTACACAGTAAGCTCATCAGACATGTATGTGTATGTATTACACAGTAAGCAAATGAGACATGTATATCTATGTATTAAACAGTAAGCTCATCAGACATGTATGTATATGTATTACACAGTAAGCGCATGTATATGTATTACACAGTAAGCGCATCAGACATGTATATCTATGTATTACAAAGTAAGCTCATCAGACATGTATGTGTATGTATTACATAGTAAGCTCATCAGACATGTATGTATTACACAGTAAGCTCACCAGACATGTATATCTATGTATTACACAGTAAGCTCATCAGACATGTAAATGTGTGTATTACATAGTAAGCTCATCAGACATGTATGTGTGTATTACACAGTAAGTGCATCAGACATGTATATGTATGTATTACATAGTAAGCTCATCAGACATGTATATCTATGTAGTACACAGTAAGCTCATCAGACATGTATGTGTGTGTATTACACAGTAAGCGCATCAGACATGTATATGTATGTATTACACAGTAAGCTCATCAGACATGTATATCTATGTATTACACAGTAAGCTCATCAGACATGTATGTGTGTGTATTACACAGTAAGCGCATCAGACATGTATATCTATGTATTACACAGTAAACTCATCAGACATGTATGTGTGTGTATTACACAGTAAGCTCATCAGACATGTATGTGTGTGTATTACACAGAAAGCGCATCAGACATGTATGTGTGTGTATTACACAGTAAGCTCATCAGACATGTATGTGTATGTATTACACAGTAAGCGCATCAGACATGTATATGTATTACATAGTAAGCTCATCAGACATGTATGTGTATTTATTACACAGTAAGCTCATCAGACATGTATGTATATGTATTACACAGTAAGCTCATCAGACATGTATATGTATGTATTACACAGTAAGCTCATCAGACATGTATGTGTATGTATTACACAGTAAGCAAATGAGACATGTATATCTATGTATTACACAGTAAGCTCATCAGACATGTATGTGTATGTATTACACAGTAAGCTCATCAGACATGTATGTATATGTATTACACAGTAAGCGCATGTATATGTATTACACAGTAAGCGCATCGGACATGTATATCTATGTATTACAAAGTAAGCTCATCAGACATGTATGTGTATTACATAGTAAGCTCATCAGACATGTATGTATTACACAGTAAGCTCACCAGACATGTATATCTATGTATTACACAGTAAGCTCATCAGACATGTAAATGTGTGTATTACATAGTAAGCTCATCAGACATGTATGTGTGTATTACACAGTAAGTGCATCAGACATGTATATGTATGTATTACATAGTAAGCTCATCAGACATGTATATCTATGTATTACACAGTAAGCTCATCAGACATGTATGTGTGTGTATTACACAGTAAGCGCATCAGACATGTATATCTATGTATTACACAGTAAACTCATCAGACATGTATCTGTGTGTATTACACAGTAAGCTCATCAGACATGTATGTGTGTGTATTACACAGAAAGCGCATCAGACATGTATGTGTGTGTATTACACAGTAAGCTCATCAGACATGTATGTGTATTACACAGTAAGTGCATCAGACATGTATGTGTGTATTACACAGTAAGCTCATCAGACATGTATGTGTATGTATTACACAGTAAGCTCATCAGACATGTATGTGTATGTATTACATAGTAAGCTCATCAGACATGTATATGTATTACACAGTAAGCGCATCAGACATGTATGTGTATGTATTACATAGTAAGCTCATCAGACATGTATATGTATTACACAGTAAGCGCATCAGACATGTATGTATATGTATTACACAGTAAGCTCATCAAAGCCCCTAAAGAATAAGGTGTCTAAAACAGTGCCTGCCGATATAATCATATCAAAATACCCAGAATAAATGATTCCTCAAGGCTAAATATGTGTTAATAATGAATCGATTTAGCCCAGAAAAAGTCTACAGTCTTAATAAGCCCTTGTGAAGCCCTTATTTACTATCTTAATAAACATGGCTTACCGGATCCCATAGGGAAAATGACAGCTTCCAGCATTACATCGTCTTGTTAGAATGTGTCATACCTCAAGCAGTAAGAGACTGCACACTGTTCCCCCAACTGAAGTTAATTGCTCTCAACAGTCCTGTGTGGAACAGCCATGGATTTTAGTTACGGTGCTAAAATCATTTTCCTCATACAAACAGAAATCTTCATCTCTTTTCTGTTTCTGAGTAAATAGTACATACCAGCACTATTTTAAAATAACAAACTCTTGATTGAATAATAAAAACTACAGTTAAACACTAAAAAACTCTAAGCCATCTCCGTGGAGATGTTGCCTGTACAACGGCAAAGAGAATGACTGGGGTAGGCGGAGCCTAGGAGGGATCATGTGACCAGCTTTGCTGGGCTCTTTGCCATTTCCTGTTGGGGAAGAGAATATCCCACAAGTAAGGATGACGCCGTGGACCGGACACACCTATGTTGGAGAAATCTAAGTATATCACATCAACTGATTCCCCTTAATCTACATATATTTATGTATGTGTATGTATTACACAGTAAGCTCATCCGACATGTATGTGTATTACACATTAAGCTCATCAGACATGTATGTGTGTGTATTACACAGTAAGCGCATCAGACATGTATGTATATGTATTACACATTAAGCGCATCACACATGTATGTATTTGTATTACACAGTAAGCTCATCAGACATGTATATGTATTACACAGTAAGCTCATCAGACATGTATATGTATTACATAGTAAGCTCATCAGACATGTATGTGTGTGTATTACACAGTAAGAGCAACAGACATGTATGTGTATGTATTACACAGTAAGCTCATAAGACATGTATGTATATGTATTACACATTAAGCTCATCAGACATGTATGTGTGTGTATTACACAGTAAGCGCATCAGACATGTATGTATTTGTATTACACAGTAAGCTCATCAGACATGTATGTGTATTACATAGTAAGCTCATCAGACATGTATGTGTATTACACAGTAAGCTCATCAAACATGTATGTGTGTGTATTACACAGTAAGCGCATCAGACATGTATGTATATGTATTACACAGTAAGCTCATCAGACATGTATGTGTATTACACAGTAAGCTCATCAGACATGTATGTGTATGTATTACACAGTAAGCGCATCAGACATGTATATGTATTACATAGTAAGCTCATCAGACATGTATGTGTATTTATTACACAGTAAGCTCATCAGACATGTATGTATATGTATTACACAGTAAGCTCATCAGACATGTATATGTATGTATTACACAGTAAGCTCATCAGACATGTATGTGTATGTATTACACAGTAAGCTCATCAGACATGTATGTGTATGTATTACACAGTAAGCTCATCAGACATGTATGTATATGTATTACACAGTAAGCGCATGTATATGTATTACACAGTAAGCGCATCAGACATGTATGTGTATGTATTACATAGTAAGCTCATCAGACATGTATGTATTACACAGTAAGCTCACCAGACATGTATATCTATGTATTACACAGTAAGCTCATCAGACATGTAAATGTGTGTATTACATAGTAAGCTCATCAGACATGTATGTGTGTATTACACAGTAAGTGCATCAGACATGTATATGTATGTATTACATAGTAAGCTAATCAGACATGTATATCTATGTATTACACAGTAAGCTCATCAGACATGTATGTGTGTGTATTACACAGTAAGCGCATCAGACATGTATATCTATGTATTACACAGTAAACTCATCAGACATGTATGTGTGTGTATTACACAGTAAGCTCATCAGACATGTATGTGTGTGTATTACACAGAAAGCGCATCAGACATGTATGTGTGTGTATTACACAGTAAGCTCATCAGACATGTATGTGTATGTATTACACAGTAAGCGCATCAGACATGTATATGTATTACATAGTAAGCTCATCAGACATGTATGTGTATTTATTACACAGTAAGCTCATCAGACATGTATGTATATGTATTACACAGTAAGCTCATCAGACATGTATATGTATGTATTACACAGTAAGCTCATCAGACATGTATGTGTATGTATTACACAGTAAGCAAATGAGACATGTATATCTATGTATTACACAGTAAGCTCATCAGACATGTATGTGTATGTATTACACAGTAAGCTCATCAGACATGTATGTATATGTATTACACAGTAAGCGCATGTATATGTATTACACAGTAAGCGCATCAGACATGTATATCTATGTATTACAAAGTAAGCTCATCAGACATGTATGTGTATGTATTACATAGTAAGCTCATCAGACATGTATGTATTACACAGTAAGCTCACCAGACATGTATATCTATGTATTACACAGTAAGCTCATCAGACATGTAAATGTGTGTATTACATAGTAAGCTCATCAGACATGTATGTGTGTATTACACAGTAAGTGCATCAGACATGTATATGTATGTATTACATAGTAAGCTCATCAGACATGTATATCTATGTATTACACAGTAAGCTCATCAGACATGTATGTGTGTGTATTACACAGTAAGCGCATCAGACATGTATATGTATGTATTACATAGTAAGCTCATCAGACATGTATATCTATGTATTACACAGTAAGCTCATCAGACATGTATGTGTGTGTATTACACAGTAAGCGCATCAGACATGTATATCTATGTATTACACAGTAAACTCATCAGACATGTATGTGTGTGTATTACACAGTAAGCTCATCAGACATGTATGTGTGTGTATTACACAGAAAGCGCATCAGACATGTATGTGTGTGTATTACACAGTAAGCTCATCAGACATGTATGTGTATGTATTACACAGTAAGCGCATCAGACATGTATATGTATTACATAGTAAGCTCATCAGACATGTATGTGTATTTATTACACAGTAAGATCATCAGACATGTATGTATATGTATTACACAGTAAGCTCATCAGACATGTATATGTATGTATTACACAGTAAGCTCATCAGACATGTATGTGTATGTATTACACAGTAAGCAAATGAGACATGTATATCTATGTATTAAACAGTAAGCTCATCAGACATGTATGTATATGTATTACACAGTAAGCGCATGTATATGTATTACACAGTAAGCGCATCAGACATGTATATCTATGTATTACAAAGTAAGCTCATCAGACATGTATGTGTATGTATTACATAGTAAGCTCATCAGACATGTATGTATTACACAGTAAGCTCACCAGACATGTATATCTATGTATTACACAGTAAGCTCATCAGACATGTAAATGTGTGTATTACATAGTAAGCTCATCAGACATGTATGTGTGTATTACACAGTAAGTGCATCAGACATGTATATGTATGTATTACATAGTAAGCTCATCAGACATGTATATCTATGTAGTACACAGTAAGCTCATCAGACATGTATGTGTGTGTATTACACAGTAAGCGCATCAGACATGTATATGTATGTATTACACAGTAAGCTCATCAGACATGTATATCTATGTATTACACAGTAAGCTCATCAGACATGTATGTGTGTGTATTACACAGTAAGCGCATCAGACATGTATATCTATGTATTACACAGTAAACTCATCAGACATGTATGTGTGTGTATTACACAGTAAGCTCATCAGACATGTATGTGTGTGTATTACACAGAAAGCGCATCAGACATGTATGTGTGTGTATTACACAGTAAGCTCATCAGACATGTATGTGTATGTATTACACAGTAAGCGCATCAGACATGTATATGTATTACATAGTAAGCTCATCAGACATGTATGTGTATTTATTACACAGTAAGCTCATCAGACATGTATGTATATGTATTACACAGTAAGCTCATCAGACATGTATATGTATGTATTACACAGTAAGCTCATCAGACATGTATGTGTATGTATTACACAGTAAGCAAATGAGACATGTATATCTATGTATTACACAGTAAGCTCATCAGACATGTATGTGTATGTATTACACAGTAAGCTCATCAGACATGTATGTATATGTATTACACAGTAAGCGCATGTATATGTATTACACAGTAAGCGCATCGGACATGTATATCTATGTATTACAAAGTAAGCTCATCAGACATGTATGTGTATTACATAGTAAGCTCATCAGACATGTATGTATTACACAGTAAGCTCACCAGACATGTATATCTATGTATTACACAGTAAGCTCATCAGACATGTAAATGTGTGTATTACATAGTAAGCTCATCAGACATGTATGTGTGTATTACACAGTAAGTGCATCAGACATGTATATGTATGTATTACATAGTAAGCTCATCAGACATGTATATCTATGTATTACACAGTAAGCTCATCAGACATGTATGTGTGTGTATTACACAGTAAGCGCATCAGACATGTATATCTATGTATTACACAGTAAACTCATCAGACATGTATGTGTGTGTATTACACAGTAAGCTCATCAGACATGTATGTGTGTGTATTACACAGAAAGCGCATCAGACATGTATGTGTGTGTATTACACAGTAAGCTCATCAGACATGTATGTGTATTACACAGTAAGTGCATCAGACATGTATGTGTGTATTACACAGTAAGCTCATCAGACATGTATGTGTATGTATTACACAGTAAGCTCATCAGACATGTATGTGTATGTATTACATAGTAAGCTCATCAGACATGTATATGTATTACACAGTAAGCGCATCAGACATGTATGTGTATGTATTACATAGTAAGCTCATCAGACATGTATATGTATTACACAGTAAGCGCATCAGACATGTATGTATATGTATTACACAGTAAGCTCATCAGACATGTATATCTATGTATTACACAGTAAGCGCATCAGACATGTATATCTATGTATTACACAGTAAGCGCATCAGGCATGTATGTATATGTATTACACAGTAAGCTCATCAGACATGAATATCTATGTATTACACAGTAAGCTCATCAGACATGTATATGTATGTATTACACAGTAAGCTCAACAGACATGTATGTGTATGTATTACATAGTAAGCTCATCAGACATGTATATCTAAGTATTACACAGTAAGCTCATCAGACATGTATATCTATTTTTTACACAGTAAGCTCATCAGACATGAATATCTATGTATTACACAGTAAGCTCATCAGACATGTATATGTATGTATTACACAGTTAGCTCATCAGACATGTATGTGTATGTATTACACAGTAAGCTCATCAGACATGAATATCTATGTATTACACAGTAAGCTCATCAGACATGTATATCTATGTACACAGTAAGCTCATCAGACATGTATGTGTATGTATTACATAGTAAGCTCATCAGACATGTATGTATATGTATTACACAGTAAGCTCATCAGACATGAATGTGTATGTATTACACAGTAAGCTCATCAGACATGTATGTGTATGTATTACACAGTAAGCTCATCAGACATGTATGTGTATGTATTACACAGTAAGCTCATCAGACATGTATGTATATGTATTACACAGTAAGCTCATCAGACATGTATGTGTATGTATTACATAGTAAGCTCATCAGACATGTATGTGTATGTATTACACCGTAAGCTCATCAGACATGTATGTGTATGTATTACACAGTAAGCTCATCAGACATGTATATCTATGTATTACACAGTAAGCTCATCAGACATGTATATCTATGTATTACACAGTAAACGCATCAGACATGTATGTGTGTGTATTACACAGTAAGCTCATCAGACATGTATGTGTATGTATTACACAGTAAGCTCATCAGACATGTATATCTATGTATTACACAGTAAGCTCATCAGACATGTGTATGTACTACACAGTAAGCTCATCAGACATGTATGTGTATGTATTTCACAGTAAGCTCATCAGACATGTATATCTATGTATTACACAGTAAGCTCATCAGACATGTATATCTATGTATTACACAGTAAGCTCATCAGACATGTATGTATATGTATTACACAGTAAGCTCTTCAGACATGTATATCTATGTATTACACAGTAAGCTCATCAGACATGTATATCTATGTATTACACAGTAAGCTCATCAGACATGTAAATGTGTGTATTACATAGTAAGCTCATCAGACATGTATGTGTGTATTACACAGTAAGTGCATCAGACATGTATATGTATGTATTACATAGTAAGCTCATCAGACATGTATATCTATGTATTACACAGTAAGCTCATCAGACATGTATGTGTGTGTATTACACAGTAAGCGCATCAGACATGTATATCTATGTATTACACAGTAAACTCATCAGACATGTATGTGTGTGTATTACACAGTAAGCTCATCAGACATGTATGTGTGTGTATTACACAGAAAGCGCATCAGACATGTATGTGTGTGTATTACACAGTAAGCTCATCAGACATGTATGTGTGTGTATTACACAGTAAGCGCATCAGACATGTATGTGTATGTATTACATAGTAAGCTCACCAGACATGTATGTGTATGTATTACACAGTAAGCTCATCAGACATGTATGTGTATGTATTACACAGTAAGCTCATCAGACATGTATGTGTGTGTATTACACAGTAAGCACATCAGACATGTATATGTATTACATAGTAAGCTCGTCAGACATGTATGTGTATTACACAGTAAGTGCATCAGACATGTATGTGTGTGTATTACACAGTAAGCTCATCAGACATGTATATCTATGTATTACACAGTAAGCGCATCAGGCATGTATGTATATGTATTACACAGTAAGTTCATCAGACATGTATATCTATGTATTACACAGTAAGCTCATCAGACATGAATATCTATGTATTACACAGTAAGCTCATCAGACATGTATATGTATGTATTACACAGTAAGCTCAACAGACATGTATGTGTATGTATTACACAGTAAGCTCATCAGACATGTATATGTATGTATTACACAGTAAGCTCATCAGACATGTATATCTATGTATTACACAGTAAGCTCATCAGACATGAATATCTATGTATTACACAGTAAGCTCATCAGACATGTATATGTATGTATTACACAGTAAGCTCATCAGACATGTATGTGTATGTATTACACAGTAAGCTCATCAGACATGTATATGTATGTATTACACAGTAAGCTCATCAGACATGTATATCTATGTATTACACAGTAAGCTCATCAGACATGAATATCTATGTATTACACAGTAAGCTCATCAGACATGTATATGTATGTATTACACAGTAAGCTCATCAGACATGTATGTATATGTATTACACAGTAAGCTCATCAGACAAGTATGTGTATGTATTACACAGTAAGCTCATCAGAAATGTATATGTGTGTATTACACAGTAAGCTCATCAGACATGTATGTGTGTGTATTACACAGTAAGCTCATCAGACATGTATGTGTATGTATTACAAAGTAAGCTCATCAGACATGTATATGTATGTATTACACAGTAAGCTCATCAGACATGTATGTGTGTGTATTACACAGTAAGCGCATCAGACATGTAAATCTATGTATTACACAGTAAACTCATCAGACATGTATGTGTGTGTATTACACAGTAAGCTCATCAGACATGTATGTGTGTGTATTACACAGAAAGCGCATCAGACATGTATGTGTGTGTATTACACAGTAAGCTCATCAGACATGTATGTGTGTGTATTACACAGTAAGCGCATCAGACATGTATGTGTGTGTATTACATAGTAAGCTCATCAGACATGTATGTGTATGTATTACACAGTAAGCTCATCAGACATGTATGTGTATGTATTACACAGTAAGCTCATCAGACATGTATGTGTGTGTATTACACAGTAAGCACATCAGACATGTATATGTATTACACAGTAAGTGCATCAGACATGTATGTGTGTGTATTACAGAGTAAGCTCATTAGACATGTATGTGTATGTATTACACAGTAAGCTCATCAGACATGTATGTGTATGTATTACATAGTAAGCTCATCAGACATGTATATGTATTACACAGTAAGCGCATCAGACATGTATGTGTATGTATTACATAGTAAGCTCATCAGACATGTATATGTATTACACAGTAAGCTCATCAGACATGTATGTATATGTATTACACAGTAAGCACATCAGACATTTATGTATATGTATTACACAGTAAGCTCATCAGACATGTATATGTATTACACAGTAAGCGCATCAGACATGTATGTATATGTATTACACAGTAAGCTCATCAGACATGTATATCTATGTATTACACAGTAAGCTCATCAGACATATATATCTATGTATTACACAGTAAGCGCATCAGGCATGTATGTATATGTATTACACAGTAAGCTCATCAGACATGTATATCTATGTATTACACAGTAAGCTCATCAGACATGAATATCTATGTATTACACAGTAAGCTCATCAGACATGTATATGTATGTATTACACAGTAAGCTCAACAGACATGTATGTGTATGTATTACATAGTAAGCTCATCAGACATGTATATCTATGTATTACACAGTAAGCTCATCAGACATGAATATCTATGTATTACACAGTAAGCTCATCAGACATGTATATGTATGTATTACACAGTAAGCTCATCAGACATGTATGTGTATGTATTACACAGTAAGCTCATCAGACATGTATGTGTATGTATTACACAGTAAGCTCATCAGACATGTATGTGTATGTATTACACAGTAAGCTCATCAGAAATGTATATGTGTGTATTACACAGTAAGCTCATCAGACATGTATATCTATGTATTACACAGTAAGCTCATCAGACATGAATAACAGAATTTATGTTTACCTGATAAATTACTTTCTCCAACGGTGTGTCCGGTCCACGGCGTCATCCTTACTTGTGGGATATTCTCTTCCCCAACAGGAAATGGCAAAGAGCCCAGCAAAGCTGGTCACATGATCCCTCCTAGGCTCCGCCTACCCCAGTCATTCGACCGACGTAAAGGAGGAATATTTGCATAGGAGAAACCATATGATACCGTGGTGACTGTAGTTAAAGAAAATAAATTATCAGACCTGATTAAAAAACCAGGGCGGGCCGTGGACCGGACACACCGTTGGAGAAAGTAATTTATCAGGTAAACATAAATTCTGTTTTCTCCAACATAGGTGTGTCCGGTCCACGGCGTCATCCTTACTTGTGGGAACCAATACCAAAGCTTTAGGACACGGATGAAGGGAGGGAGCAAATCAGGTCACCTAAATGGAAGGCACCACGGTTTGCAAAACCTTTCTCCCAAAAATAGCCTCAGAAGAAGCAAAAGTATCAAACTTGTAAAATTTGGTAAAAGTGTGCAGTGAAGACCAAGTCGCTGCCCTACATATCTGATCAACAGAAGCCTCGTTCTTGAAGGCCCATGTGGAAGCCACAGCCCTAGTGGAATGAGCTGTGATTCTTTCAGGAGGCTGCCGTCCGGCAGTCTCATAAGCCAATCTGATGATGCTTTTAATCCAAAAAGAGAGAGAGGTAGAAGTTGCTTTTTGACCTCTCCTTTTACCAGAATAAACAACAAACAAGGAAGATGTTTGTCTAAAATCCTTTGTAGCATCTAAATAGAATTTTAGAGCGCGAACAACATCCAAATTGTGCAACAAACGTTCCTTCTTTGAAACTGGTTCGGACACAAAGAAGGCACGACTATCTCCTGGTTAATGTTTTTGTTAGAAACAACTTTCGGAAGAAAACCAGGTTTAGTACGTAAAACCACCTTATCTGCATGGAAAACCAGATAAGGAGGAGAACACTGCAGAGCAGATAATTCTGAAACTCTTCTAGCAGAAGAAATTGCAACCAAAAACAAAACTTTCCAAGATAATAACTTAATATCAACGGAATGCAAGGGTTCAAACGGAACCCCCTGAAGAACTGAAAGAACTAAGTTGAGACTCCAAGGAGGAGTCAAAGGTTTGTAAACAGGCTTGATTCTAACCAGAGCCTGAACAAAGGCTTGAACATCTGGCACAGCTGCCAGCTTTTTGTGAAGTAACACAGACAAGGCAGAAATCTGTCCCTTCAAGGAACTTGCCGATAATCCTTTCTCCAATCCTTCTTGAAGAAAGGATAGAATCTTAGGAATCTTTACCTTGTTCCAAGGGAATCCTTTAGATTCACACCAACAGATATATTTTTTCCATATTTTGTGGTAAATTTTTCTAGTTACAGGCTTTCTGGCCTGAACAAGAGTATCAATAACAGAATCTGAGAACCCTCGTTTTGATAAGATCAAGCGTTCAATCTCCAAGCAGTCAGCTGGAGTGAGACCAGATTCGGATGTTCGAACGGACCTTGAACAAGAAGGTCTCGTCTCAAAGGTAGCTTCCATGGTGGAGCCGATGACATATTCACCAGATCTGCATACCAAGTCCTGCGTGGCCACGCAGGAGCTATCAAGATCACCGACGCCCTCTCCTGATTGATCCTGGCTACCAGCCTGGGGATGAGAGGAAACGGCGGGAATACATAAGCTAGTTTGAAGGTCCAAGGTGCTACTAGTGCATCTACTAGAGTCGCCTTGGGATCCCTGGATCTGGACCCGTAGCAAGGAACCTTGAAGTTCTGACGAGAGGCCATCAGATCCATGTCTGGAATGCCCCACAATTGAGTAATTTGGGCAAAGATTTCCGGATGGAGTTCCCACTCCCCCGGATGTAATGTCTGACGACTCAGAAAATCCGCTTCCCAATTTTCCACTCCTGGAATGTGGATTGCAGACAGGTGGCAGGAGTGAGTCTCCGCCCATTGAATGATTTTGGTCACTTCTTCCATCGCCAGGGAACTCCTTGTTCCCCCCTGATGGTTGATGTACGCAACAGTCGTCATGTTGTCTGATTGAAACCGTATGAACTTGGCCTTTGCTAGCTGAGGCCAAGCCTTGAGAGCATTGAATATCGCTCTCAGTTCCAGAATATTTATCGGTAGAAGAGATTCTTCCCGAGACCAAAGACCCTGAGCTTTCAGGGGTCCCCAGACCGCGCCCCAGCCCATCAGACTGGCGTCGGTCGTGACAATGACCCACTCTGGTCTGCGGAAGGTCATCCCTTGTGACAGGTTGTCCAGGGACAGCCACCAACGGAGTGAGTCTCTGGTCCTCTGATTTACTTGAATCGTCGGAGACAAGTCTGTATAGTCCCCATTCCACTGACTGAGCATGCACAGTTGTAATGGTCTTAGATGAATGCGCGCAAAAGGAACTATGTCCATTGCCGCTACCATCAAACCTATTACTTCCATGCACTGCGCTATGGAAGGAAGAGGAACGCAATGAAGTGTTTGACAAGAGTTTAGAAGTTTTGTTTTTCTGGCCTCTGTCAGAAAAATCCTCATTTCTAAGGAGTCTATTATTGTTCCCAAGAAGGGAACCCTTGTTGACGGAGATAGAGAACTCTTTTCTACGTTCACTTTCCATCCGTGAGATCTGAGAAAGGCCAGGACTATGTCCGTGTGAGCCTTTGCTTGAGGAAGGGACGACGCTTGAATCAGAATGTCGTCCAAGTAAGGTACTACTGCAATGCCCCTTGGTCTTAGTACCGCTAGAAGGGACCCTAGTACCTTTGTGAAAATCCTTGGAGCAGTGGCTAATCCGAAAGGAAGTGCCACGAACTGGTAATGCTTGTCCAGGAATGCGAACCTTAGGAACCGATGATGTTCCTTGTGGATAGGAATATGTAGATACGCATCCTTTAAATCCACCGTGGTCATGAATTGACCTTCCTGGATGGAAGGAAGAATTGTTCGAATAGTTTCCATTTTGAACGATGGAACCTTGAGAAACTTGTTTAGGATCTTGAGATCCAAGATTGGTCTGAACGTTCCCTCTTTTTTGGGAACTACGAACAGATTGGAGTAGAACCCCATCCCTTGTTCTCCTAATGGAACAGGATGAATCACTCCCATTTTTAACAGGTCTTCTACACAATGTAAGAATGCCTGTCTCTTTATGTGGTTTGAAGACAATTGAGACCTGTGGAACCTCCCCCTTGGGGGAGGCCCCTTGAATTCCAGAAGATAACCTTGGGAGACTATTTCTAGTGCCCAAGGATCCAGAACATCTCTTGCCCAAGCCTGAGCGAAGAGAGAGAGTCTGCCCCCCACCAGATCCGGTCCCGGATCGGGGGCCAACATTTCATGCTGTCTTGGTAGCAGTGGCAGGCTTCTTGGCCTGCTTTCCCTTGTTCCAGCCTTGCATTGGTCTCCAGGCTGGCTTGGCTTGAGAAGTATTACCCTCTTGCTTAGAGGACGTAGCACTTGGGGCTGGTCCGTTTCTACGAAAGGGACGAAAATTAGGTTTATTTTTGGCCTTGAAAGACCTATCCTGAGGAAGGACGTGGCCCTTACCCCCAGTGATATCAGAGATAATCTCTTTCAAGTCAGGGCCAAACAGCGTTTTCCCCTTGAAAGGAATGTTAAGCAATTTGTTCTTGGAAGACGCATCCGCTGACCAAGATTTCAACCAAAGCGCTCTGCGCGCCACAATAGCAAACCCAGAATTTTTCGCCGCTAACCTAGCCAATTGCAAAGTGGCGTCTAGGGTGAAAGAATTAGCCAATTTGAGAGCATGGATTCTGTCCATAATCTCCTCATAAGGAGGAGAATCACTATCGATCGCCTTTTCTAGCTCATCGAACCAGAAACACGCGGCTGTAGTGACAGGGACAATGCATGAAATTGGTTGTAGAAGGTAACCTTGCTGAACAAACATCTTTTTAAGCAAACCTTCTAATTTTTTATCCATAGGATCTTTGAAAGCACAACTATCTTCTATGGGTATAGTGGTGCGTTTGTTTAAAGTAGAAACCGCCCCCTCGACCTTGGGGACTGTCTGCCATAAGTCCTTTCTGGGGTCGACCATGGGAAACAATTTTTTAAATATGGGGGGAGGGACGAAAGGTATACCGGGCCTTTCCCATTCTTTATTTACAATGTCCGCCACCCGCTTGGGTATAGGAAAAGCTTCTGGGGGCCCCGGGACCTCTAGGAACTTGTCCATTTTACATAGTTTCTCTGGGATGATCAAATTCTCACAATCATCCAGAGTGGATAACACCTCCTTAAGCAGAGCGCGGAGATGTTCCAACTTAAATTTAAATGTAATCACATCGGGTTCAGCTTGTTGAGAAATTTTCCCTGAATCTGAAATTTCTCCCTCAGACAAAACCTCCCTGGCCCCCTCAGACTGGTGTAGGGGCATATCAGAACCATTATCATCAGCGTCCTCATGCTCTTCAGTATCTAAAACAGAGCAGTCGTGCTTACGCTGATAAGTGGGCATTTTGGCTAAAATGTTTTTGATAGAATTATCCATTACAGCCGTTAATTGTTGCATAGTAAGGAGTATTGGCGCGCTAGATGTACTAGGGGCCTCCTGAGTGGGCAAGACTGGTGTAGACGAAGGAGGGAATGATGCAGTACCATGCTTACTCCCCTCACTTGAGGAATCATCTTGGGCATCATTTTCAGTGTCACATAAATCACATCTATTTAAATGAGAAGGAACCTTGGCTTCCCCACATTCAGAACACAGTCTATCTGGTAGTTCAGACATGTTAAACAGGCATAAACTTGATAACAAAGTACAAAAAACGTTTTAAAATAAAACCGTTACTGTCACTTTAAATTTTAAACTGAACACACTTTATTACTGCAATTGCGAAAAAGTATGAAGGAATTGTTCAAAATTCACCAAAATTTCACCACAGTGTCTTAAAGCCTTAAAAGTATTGCACACCAAATTTGGAAGCTTTAACCCTTAAAATAACGGAACCGGAGCCGTTTTTATCTTTAACCCCTTTACAGTCCCTGGTATCTGCTTTGCTGAGACCCAACCAAGCCCAAAGGGGAATACGATACCAAATGACGCCTTCAGAAAGTCTTTTTTATGTATCAGAGCTCCTCACACATGCGACTGCATGTCATGCTTCTCAAAAACAAGTGCGCAATACCGGCGCGAAAATGAGGCTCTGCCTATGATTAGGGAAAGCCCCTAGAGAATAAGGTGTCTAAAACAGTGCCTGCCGATATTATTTTACAAAAATACCCATATTAAATTATTCCTCAAGGCTAAATATGTTATATATGAATCGATTTAGCCCAGAAAATGTCTACAGTCTTAACAAGCCCTTGTGAAGCCCTTATTTACTCTGTAATAAAAATGGCTTACCGGATCCCATAGGGAAAATGACAGCTTCCAGCATTACATCGTCTTGTTAGAATGTGTCATACCTCAAGCAGCAAAAGTCTGCTCACTGTTCCCCCAACTGAAGTTAATTCCTCTCAACAGTCCTGTGTGGAACAGCCATCGATTTTAGTAACGGTTGCTAAAATCATTTTCCTCTTACAAACAGAAATCTTCATCTCTTTTCTGTTTCAGAGTAAATAGTACATACCAGCACTATTTTAAAATAACAAACTCTTGATTGAATAATAAAAACTACAGTTAAACACTAAAAAACTCTAAGCCATCTCCGTGGAGATGTTGCCTGTACAACGGCAAAGAGAATGACTGGGGTAGGCGGAGCCTAGGAGGGATCATGTGACCAGCTTTGCTGGGCTCTTTGCCATTTCCTGTTGGGGAAGAGAATATCCCACAAGTAAGGATGACGCCGTGGACCGGACACACCTATGTTGGAGAAATCTATGTATTACACAGTAAGCTCATCAGACATGTATATGTATGTATTACACAGTAAGCTCATCAGACATGTATGTATATGTATTACACAGTAAGCTCATCAGACATGTATGTGTATGTATTACACAGTAAGCTCATCAGAAATGTATATGTGTGTATTACACAGTAAGCTCATCAGACATGTATGTGTGTGTATTACACAGTAAGCTCATCAGACATGTATGTGTATGTATTACAAAGTAAGCTCATCAGACATGTATATGTATGTATTACACAGTAAGCTCATCAGACATGTATGTGTATGTATTACACAGTAAGCTCATCAGACATGTATATGTATTACACAGTAAGCGCATCAGACATGTATGTGTATGTATTACATAGTAAGCTCATCAGACATGTATATGTATTACACAGTAAGCGCATCAGACATGTATGTATATGTATTACACAGTAAGCTCATCAGACATGTATATCTATGTATTACACAGTAAGCGCATCAGACATGTATATCTATGTATTACACAGTAAGCGCATCAGGCATGTATGTATATGTATTACACAGTAAGCTCATCAGACATGAATATCTATGTATTACACAGTAAGCTCATCAGACATGTATATGTATGTATTACACAGTAAGCTCAACAGACATGTATGTGTATGTATTACATAGTAAGCTCATCAGACATGTATATCTAAGTATTACACAGTAAGCTCATCAGACATGTATATCTATTTTTTACACAGTAAGCTCATCAGACATGAATATCTATGTATTACACAGTAAGCTCATCAGACATGTATATGTATGTATTACACAGTTAGCTCATCAGACATGTATGTGTATGTATTACACAGTAAGCTCATCAGACATGAATATCTATGTATTACACAGTAAGCTCATCAGACATGTATATCTATGTACACAGTAAGCTCATCAGACATGTATGTGTATGTATTACATAGTAAGCTCATCAGACATGTATGTATATGTATTACACAGTAAGCTCATCAGACATGTATGTATATGTATTACACAGTAAGCTCATCAGACATGTATGTGTATGTATTACACAGTAAGCTCATCAGACATGTATGTGTATGTATTACACAGTAAGCTCATCAGACATGTATGTGTATGTATTACACAGTAAGCTCATCAGACATGTATGTATATGTATTACACAGTAAGCTCATCAGACAAGTATGTGTATGTATTACATAGTAAGCTCATCAGACATGTATGTGTATGTATTACACCGTAAGCTCATCAGACATGTATGTGTATGTATTACACAGTAAGCTCATCAGACATGTATATCTATGTATTACACAGTAAGCTCATCAGACATGTATATCTATGTATTACACAGTAAACGCATCAGACATGTATGTGTGTGTATTACACAGTAAGCTCATCAGACATGTATGTGTATGTATTACACAGTAAGCTCATCAGACATGTATGTGTATGTATTACACAGTAAGCTCATCAGACATGTATGTGTATGTATTACATAGTAAGCTCATCAGACATGTGTATGTACTACACAGTAAGCTCATCAGACATGTATGTGTATGTATTACACAGTAAGCTCATCAGACATGTATATCTATGTATTACACAGTAAGCTCATCAGACATGTATATCTATGTATTACACAGTAAGCTCATCAGACATGTATGTATATGTATTACACAGTAAGCTCATCAGACATGTATATCTATGTATTACACAGTAAGCTCATCAGACATGTATATCTATGTATTACACAGTAAGCTCATCAGACATGTAAATGTGTGTATTACATAGTAAGCTCATCAGACATGTATGTGTGTATTACACAGTAAGTGCATCAGACATGTATATGTATGTATTACATAGTAAGCTCATCAGACATGTATGTGTGTGTATTACACAGTAAGCGCATCAGACATGTATATCTATGTATTACACAGTAAACTCATCAGACATGTATGTGTGTGTATTACACAGTAAGCTCATCAGACATGTATGTGTGTGTATTACACAGAAAGCGCATCAGACATGTATGTGTGTGTATTACACAGTAAGCTCATCAGACATGTATGTGTGTGTATTACACAGTAAGCGCATCAGACATGTATGTGTATGTATTACATAGTAAGCTCATCAGACATGTATGTGTATGTATTACACAGTAAGCTCATCAGACATGTATGTGTATGTATTACACAGTAAGCTCATCAGACATGTATGTGTGTGTATTACACAGTAAGCACATCAGACATGTATATGTATTACATAGTAAGCTCATCAGACATGTATGTGTATTACACAGTAAGTGCATCAGACATGTATGTGTGTGTATTACACAGTAAGCTCATCAGACATGTATGTGTATGTATTACACAGTAAGCTCATCAGACATGTATGTGTATGTATTACATAGTAAGCTCATCAGACATGTATATGTATTACACAGTAAGCGCATCAAACATGTATGTGTATGTATTACATAGTAAGCTCATCAGACATGTATATGTATTACACAGTAAGCTCATCAGACATGTATGTATATGTATTACACAGTAAGCACATCAGACATTTATGTATATGTATTACACAGTAAGCTCATCAGACATGTATATGTATTACACAGTAAGCGCATCAGACATGTATGTATATGTATTACACAGTAAGCTCATTAGACATGTATATCTATGTATTACACAGTAAGCTCATCAGACATGTATATCTATGTATTACACAGTAAGCGCATCAGGCATGTATGTATATGTATTACACAGTAAGCTCATCAGACATGTATATCTATGTATTACACAGTAAGCTCATCAGACATGAATATCTATGTATTACACAGTAAGCTCATCAGACATGTATATGTATGTATTACACAGTAAGCTCAACAGACATGTATGTGTATGTATTACATAGTAAGCTCATCAGACATGTATATCTATGTATTACACAGTAAGCTCATCAGACATGTATGTGTATGTATTACACAGTAAGCTCATCAGACATGTATATGTATGTATTACACAGTAAGCTCATCAGACATGTATATCTATGTATTACACAGTAAGCTCATCAGACATGAATATCTATGTATTACACAGTAAGCTCATCAGACATGTATATGTATGTATTACACAGTAAGCTCATCAGACATGTATGTATATGTATTACACAGTAAGCTCATCAGACAAGTATGTGTATGTATTACACAGTAAGCTCATCAGAAATGTATATGTGTGTATTACACAGTAAGCTCATCAGACATGTATGTGTGTGTATTACACAGTAAGCTCATCAGACATGTATGTGTATGTATTACAAAGTAAGCTCATCAGACATGTATATGTATGTATTACACAGTAAGCTCATCAGACATGTATGTGTTTGTATTACACAGTAAGCGCATCAGACATGTAAATCTATGTATTACACAGTAAACTCATCAGACATGTATGTGTGTGTATTACACAGTAAGCTCATCAGACATGTATGTGTGTGTATTACACAGAAAGCGCATCAGACATGTATGTGTGTGTATTACACAGTAAGCTCATCAGACATGTATGTGTGTGTATTACACAGTAAGCGCATCAGACATGTATGTGTATGTATTACATAGTAAGCTCATCAGACATGTATGTGTATGTATTACACAGTAAGCTCATCAGACATGTATGTGTATGTATTACACAGTAAGCTCATCAGACATGTATGTGTGTGTATTACACAGTAAGCACATCAGATATGTATATGTATTACATAGTAAGCTCATCAGACATGTATGTGTATTACACAGTAAGTGCATCAGACATGTATGTGTGTGTATTACAGAGTAAGCTCATTAGACATGTATGTGTATGTATTACACAGTAAGCTCATCAGACATGTATGTGTATGTATTACATAGTAAGCTCATCAGACATGTATATGTATTACACAGTAAGCGCATCAGACATGTATGTGTATGTATTACATAGTAAGCTCATCAGACATGTATATGTATTACACAGTAAGCTCATCAGACATGTATGTATATGTATTACACAGTAAGCACATCAGACATTTATGTATATGTATTACACAGTAAGCTCATCAGACATGTATATGTATTACACAGTAAGCGCATCAGACATGTATGTATATGTATTACACAGTAAGCTCATCAGACATGTATATCTATGTATTACACAGTAAGCTCATCAGACATGTATATCTATGTATTACACAGTAAGCGCATCAGGCATGTATGTATATGTATTACACAGTAAGCTCATCAGACATGTATATCTATGTATTACACAGTAAGCTCATCAGACATGAATATCTATGTATTACACAGTAAGCTCATCAGACATGTATATGTATGTATTACACAGTAAGCTCAACAGACATGTATGTGTATGTATTACATAGTAAGCTCATCAGACATGTATATCTATGTATTACACAGTAAGCTCATCAGACATGAATATCTATGTATTACACAGTAAGCTCATCAGACATGTATATGTATGTATTACACAGTAAGCTCATCAGACATGTATGTGTATGTATTACACAGTAAGCTCATCAGACATGTATATGTATGTATTACACAGTAAGCTCATCAGACATGTATATCTATGTATTACACAGTAAGCTCATCAGACATGAATATCTATGTATTACACAGTAAGCTCATCAGACATGTATATGTATGTATTACACAGTAAGCTCATCAGACATGTATGTATATGTATTACACAGTAAGCTCATCAGACATGTATGTGTATGTATTACAAAGTAAGCTCATCAGACATGTATATGTATGTATTAAACAGTAAGCTCATCAGACATGTATGTGTATGTATTACACAGTAAGCTCATCAGACATGTATATGTATGTATTACACAGTAAGCTCATCAGACATGTATGTGTGTGTATTACACAGTAAGCTCATCAGACATGTATATGTGTGTATTACACAGTAAGCTCATCAGACATGTATGTGTATGTATTACACAGTAAGCTCATCAGACATGTATATGTATTACACAGTAAGCTCATCAGACATGTATATGTATTACATAGTAAGCTCATCAGACATGTATGTGTATTACACAGTAAGTGCATCAGACATGTATGTGTGTGTATTACAGAGTAAGCTCATTAGACATGTATGTGTATGTATTACACAGTAAGCTCATCAGACATGTATGTGTATGTATTACATAGTAAGCTCATCAGACATGTATATGTATTACACAGTAAGCGCATCAGACATGTATGTGTATGTATTACATAGTAAGCTCATCAGACATGTATATGTATTACACAGTAAGCTCATCAGACATGTATGTATATGTATTACACAGTAAGCACATCAGACATTTATGTATATGTATTACACAGTAAGCTCATCAGACATGTATATGTATTACACAGTAAGCGCATCAGACATGTATGTATATGTATTACACAGTAAGCTCATCAGACATGTATATCTATGTATTACACAGTAAGCTCATCAGACATGTATATCTATGTATTACACAGTAAGCGCATCAGGCATGTATGTATATGTATTACACAGTAAGCTCATCAGACATGTATATCTATGTATTACACAGTAAGCTCATCAGACATGAATATCTATGTATTACACAGTAAGCTCATCAGACATGTATATGTATGTATTACACAGTAAGCTCAACAGACATGTATGTGTATGTATTACATAGTAAGCTCATCAGACATGTATATCTATGTATTACACAGTAAGCTCATCAGACATGAATATCTATGTATTACACAGTAAGCTCATCAGACATGTATATGTATGTATTACACAGTAAGCTCATCAGACATGTATGTGTATGTATTACACAGTAAGCTCATCAGACATGTATATGTATGTATTACACAGTAAGCTCATCAGACATGTATATCTATGTATTACACAGTAAGCTCATCAGACATGTATATGTATGTATTACACAGTAAGCTCATCAGACATGTATGTGTATGTATTACACAGTAAGCTGATCAGACATGTATATGTATTACACAGTAAGCTCATCAGACATGTATATGTATGTATTACACAGTAAGCTCATCAGACATGTATGTGTATGTATTACACAGTAAGCTCATCAGACATGTATGTGTATGTATTACACAGTAAGCTCATCAGACATGTATATGTATTACACAGTAAGCTCATCAGACATGTATATGTATTACACAGTAAGCTCATCAGACATGTATATGTATGTATTACACAGTAAGCTCATCAGACATGTGTGTGTATGTATTACACAGTAAGCTCATCAGACATGAATATGTATTACACAGTAAGCTCATCAGACATGTATATGTATTACACAGTAAGCTCATCAGACATGTATATCTATGTATTTCAATGTTAAAGCCCTTTGCAGCCCTTTTTTCCCCTCTAACACCTGAGACCTCCTATCTTTGAGCCCTTATAATTTTTTTGTGTAATATGTTTTTAAGAATTTTATTAGATTGTGTTATTATGAGTGTAACTGTTCTATGTAATGTATTTTTGATGTGTTTTGTGATACATTTTTGTTTTGTGAAACAGTTAACCGAGGTCTGAGGACACGTAATCATTTTAGCGTAAAACGCGATAGCGCTTAAACGTTTGCTTTTACATTCAACTTGTAATTCAATTGGAAAACTTAACACGCGCAAACACTACCGACAAAAAAAAACTTTTCGCTCATGCATAATTTACCCCTTTTGTTACTTCATATAACTCTGCTTAATGCACCATATACCCTCTCCATATAAATCTACTTGTACTATATAACCTCTTCATATAACAACTCCTGTTGTACTAAATAACATCTCATCCTAATTGTATTGCTATATGCAACCTCTCCTAGTAACTCCTACTACTGCATAATTTACATTTTACTCCTCATACTACTCCATATAACCTTTCCTGATAACTCCGCCTCTTGTACCATAAAACATCTCCTTATAACTCCTCCTATTGCGTCACACTCCCTATTTCTCAGTAAATCCCCTATAACTCCCATGTAAACTCTCCCTATTTCCCTGCCTACTGTAAAAATGACTATTTCCTATAACTCTATTGTACCACATAACATTCTCCTTATACCGTCTCCACTGCTTCATATATCCTATCCCTATATCTAACTCTGCCTATAACTTAATGTGACCCTATAACTCTTCCTTATACTCAACGTAACCTCTTTAAATAATTCTTTCCTGTGCTCCACATAACCTCCCTACATAACTCTCCTTTATACACCATATAACCACACCCTATTCTATATTATCTTTTAACAAAAACCTGTCTAACGTAAGCAGACACTCAGCCATCTGTTTATAGATTTTCTAATAGTCCCACGCATAGGACAGACCCCAAAACCACTTTATTTATTTATTTTACAATTTGTTAAGACAGAGAACGACAGATGGTTTCCTGGCCAGCTCAGTTAACCTGCACATTTAAATTCACCTCTGGCACTCTCCCTGTCTGGCCTCTGAAGCCTGCACCTAAGGCCTTGCGTAAGGTAATAAAGATATCTTACCATCTCTGCCATCTGTTAATGCTGAGCTTATTCTTTTCCTACCCTCTGCTGCTGACCAAGTGGAAATGGTTCCCATTAAATCATTTATCTGGGCAATAACCAAACCAAGGACCTGTGTTTAAATAGTGATTGAACAACCCTTGTAATAAATATCAAAGGGAATATGAGAAAGTCCTATAAGTTCTTGTTTTGTTTTTTTGCTTACAGTTCATATTTATGTGAGGACAAATCTGCAGCCTATCAAGAATAAAGGTCCTCACAAAATGAATGGGGCCAAATTATCAAGCTCCAAATGGACCTCGATGCCCCTGTTTCTGCTGCTCCATAATTGGTCCACCGGCTCTGAGGCTGTGGTCTGCAATCCGCCCGATCCTATATGATCGGGCTGATTGACACCCCCTGCTAGCGGCCGATTGGTTGCGAATCTGCAGGGGCGGCATTGCACAAGCAGTTCACAAGAATTACAGCGTATCATGTTGGACAGACATTGATAAATTGGCCCCCATGTCTTCAGGCGTCTTATCTGTAACCTGATCATTTGTTTCTCATAAAGAAATAAATAGTTCTGAATAATTATGGTCCTCTTTATTTTGTGAGACTACCTATGCTGTGAGTGCAATGCACGTTTATATTCATGGACATAAATCTAGAGAGGAAATGCTATGGTTGACCTCTGCTATGTTACCCTGATTAGCTGAAAAGGACTTTATCATGTAACAAGTGCATGCTCTATTAATAAGAATTACTGACTGAATTACTAATGCTAGATACCTATGTGTTTAACCCATGAAAGGAGTTAAACATGCAGGTAAAGCTCAGTTTGAAAGCCACAAGCGTTGCAGCTCACAAACAGGAAACCATCAGTGAGCCAATTGGGAATGGCAAGTGCATGACCTGCCAATCACTGCAGTACTTACAGGTTCTGAGTGTGACTGTATCCCAGAATGTAACCCATTTGCTGGTGTTAAACACATAGGGGTCAATCATAGATGTTTAGAATTTTTTTTATTCTAATGATTTTTCTACAATTCACCACTAATGTCTATGGGGATTTTTCTAAATAAATCATTTGATAAGATTTTCTAAAGGATTGTAATTGACTTTATAGTTATCTATGGTCAGTAATGCCAACATTACTGGTCTAACGAATAGAGCTTGTATTTTTTAAATTAAAATATAATTGACAAAATAAGTACATGGTATGAGTTACTACTCTTCTAAAGAGTATGTTTTCCCTCCTGTACAGTCTTATACTTATTGACTCAGAGAACTTACAATCTAAGCACCTTCTTATGCTGACTGTAATTCTGACTGACGAGCCCCATTGCAACCAATTACTAGTGTTTTCCGGAGCACTTTCCCAGGAGAAGCAGAGGACTCCTTACAAGAGATATGGGGCAGCTGGAGCAAGACAGGAGGCCAAGGGGGAATGATGAGAGCCACAGAGCAGCAGGTCAGTGTCTCTGATTGGAATTCCAGGTATGTGATCGAGACCTTCAAGATGCTCAATTAACTCTCTCGCTGCCAAGGGGGCTGCATCTAGTTTTAAAACAAAGTCTATAATATGTGAGGTCATTTACCTACAGCAGCCCAGAAAAATACAAAAATACATTTTTAAAACTACATTTGTATATGCAGCTCGCATTTTTGGCAATGTTTATTACTTTAATCATGCATTAAAGGGACAGTGTAATGTAAAATTTTCCCCCTTTTAGTTTGTTTCCAGTTATCAATGTTTACCTGCTGGAGTGTATTAAATTGTTTACAAATAGCTCATTTACCTTTATTTTTACATCTGACATAACTGTTTTTGACCGTTTTAATACTTAACTATTGGCTATAGAAAAGCTATGTAAACATAGCCAGTAGACAAAATGATGCTCCCAGTGGGAAGTAGGAGAGATAAGTAATAATATTTTTACATTTTCAGTTGTTACCTTTAAGTACTGGGCTTTGGTACAGACAGGGATAAGATAAGGAAGTGATAAAATAAGGAGATTTGATTTCCATACAAATTCAGCCCACTTTAATGGGTTGTAGTAGCAAAGATCAAAAGCAGTTATTTCATATACAAAAAAACATAAAAGAGCAATTTCTTATACATTTTATATTCTGCAGCTATAACAAGTCATTGGAAACACAATAAGGAGGAAACAGTTTTACAGCAGGATATTTAAACATGTTAAAAATGTATTTATTGCTTTAAAAACATGGTAATTTATTATTATTATTATTATTATTTTTAAATTGTTGTTGCAATTTTAAAGGACAGAAAGTGTTCAACCGATCTTCGTGGTAAACGCTCACTAGCTGATAAGATCTTCGTGGTAAACGCTCACTAGCTGATAAAAAACACCCACAGTTCTATTTGTGCACAATGACAAGCCCCACAAACACAAAAACACTTTTCTTCACAGGATTGTACATACAATACAAAATATCTAAAATGTGCCTTTTAGATGCAACAAAGAAAACAAATATGTATTTCCTTTTGAAGGGATAAAGGAATAATTTTCATATAACTGCATGTAATAGACACTACTATAAGGAAGAATATGCACAGATACTGATCCAAAAATCCAGTATAAAACCTTTTAAATACTTACTTAGAACCTCCAAGTTTAACACTGTTGACAATGTTAGGCTGGGACACCCACTGAAAGGGGCTGGGTGAACAAAAACAGACAGTAGTTCAAGGAATTAATTTTTCCATCTAATCTGCATGATTTTATATCTGTTTTGAAAGGGACAGTAAAGTCAAAATGTCAGCTCTCGTGATTCAGTTAGAGTTTGCAATTTTAAACATCTTTCTAATGTACTTATATTACCTTTTTTTTTAAGCATTTCTAGGTAGGATCAGTAGCTGCAATGCACTTTTGAGAGCTAGCTGCTGATTGGTGGCTGCACATATATGCATCTTGTCATTAGCTCCAAGTAGTGCATTGCTGCTACTTCAGCAAAGGATACCAAAAAAATTAAGTACATTACAACATTTTTTTTAAATTGTGTGCTCTATCTGAATTATGAAATAAAATTGTGTTTCTTGTCCCTTTAAGTGGTTTCATCCACCTAGTACTACGTTTTTTTATCAAAACCAATCAAAGATCCTATTGATCCAATTATTGTAATATTCTCTACCAATTCTGCAAGGGAGACATTCAATGTATCTACTACCTGAGCAGCAAACTATTGCTTTCTCACACTATTTCTTAGGCTTACATTTTCTAACCCCACAGAACAACATTTTTTCTACATCAACACTAATTAATTCTAGCTCTAAGGAATTTTGTGGCGCAATACAAATAAACAATAATAATTATTATAATTCCAAGAAATATGTTGTGTGGCGCAGTTTCATATTACTTACATAACTCCAGGATGATAGGATGGGTATCAAAGGTCAAATCTATGCCTCAAAGCCAAATAATATGAATCATATTGTTATTATGATTCATTTACAAACAGCAATCATCATATTATAATACACCAGTACAGGGTTGGCTCCAAGGGGGGGCATTGGGGGGCAATGCCCACCCAAATGGAATGCTGTGCCCCCTCAAAAAATATTGATATGATCATACGCTTTAAAAACAATAAATAAAATAATGAATTGTTATGTAATGCTGCATGCTGGGGGCGGAGTTAGCTGCTGAACTGTGAGGTTGCATCATGCATCTGCAAGGAGCTCCGTGTCTTCTTAACCTCTTATTTGGAATTGGAAGTTAATTAGAGATTATTTAGACTTATCTTTAACCATATTAATTTTACCTAACTATAGTGAGTTACTCATTTTCTTAAACAATAGACCATGATAAGAATATGATTGTATCATATAAATATAAATCTATAAATGGCTACCGGCTTCTATCGAGGCCTATTCTCCAAATGTTAATAGTGGGGGATAAGCCAGCCAGAAGCTACACTTTCCTGCAGAACATGTAGGTCTGCTCTTATTTTGACTCTCATACATGCTTTGTAAACGCGTGCCCCCTCATGAAAAAAAAAATGCCCCCCATTTCATTTGTTCTGGAGCCGACCCTGCACCAGTATGACATTAGCTATAAAGTGTATAGTAATGAAGATGCATTTATATGAATTGTACAGGGTAGAGTTCATGTCCATAACTAAATTAGCTTTAGAACATTTTTACATGAGATGATTAGACAGATGAACTTGTGATCTTAAATTATTATTATTATACTTTTTTACTCAGGGAACTCGTCAAACACATTAGTAGATAGACTCACAACACCATATAGAGTTCAATGGCCAGTAAAGTTTATAATTAACTTTACTTCAATGGATTAATTTGGGTACAAAATATATAATTACTCTTTAAATACTATTCTAAATTGCAGGATTGTTTGTTTAATTTACCCTTTAATTACTCCATTCACTGCCCCCCCATCACCCTGCAGCCATTGGCATAGCCCTTCCACTAACCAAGAGGAGACTGATTGCGCCAATAAACTTACTACAGCGCGCTCAAGGTGCTGCTGTTTCGCTGTCCTTTGACAGGTTGAGTAACTATATTACTATGCAACCATGGGGTGTACGGGAAAGAAGTTGGCAAAAGATGAATTTTAAAGTTAAATTAAACATGTAACCCTGCAATTTTGCATTTTGCGTACAAAGTAATCCATTGAGGTAAAGTCCATTATAATCTTTACTGCCCTATTCAATTGTGGAGCTATGATTACTGCAAGAGCTGAAACATAAGCTGACATTCTGCTGATGGGTTTGGCATATAGATTTGTGAGCTGGATTCTTGGGAAAATTTTAAAGGATTTGCAATAAAATTAATTTGTTTTATTATTTGGTTGCTGCAATCTACTGCTTTGATTCTTTTCAATTGTAGCATTCCTGTTTATATGAAAATTGCAGCACAATCAATGCTTAATTGATCACACAGAAACAGAACTATACACAAGATAGCAATCAAATGTGCCCCCAAATACACTTTACATACATGATATATATATCTAAGGAAAGGGTGAACACCCCAAAAGGTCACATTTAAGGATTTGAGTGATTCTTAAAGGGATACTAAACCCAATTTTTTTCTTAGGAGCCGGCACAATTTTGGTTCAGCACTCGGGTAGCTCTTGCTGGTTGGTGGCTAATGTATTGCATCTTTTTGGGGATTATAAAGTGTATATTGCACCCTGGTATTGAGACTTATTAGTTTGTGAGAGTGCAATTAATAGTGGACATATATAAACACCAGGCCTTATTTGATATTTGTATGTTTTCATTTTTGTGATAAGATTTATATCCTGTACAGTTGTTTTACCACCTCTGCTGGGAGGTTACTCAGCAGCTTATTCTGTGTACTATAACCCTACATTCTCCTAAGCCTATCATTGTCATCTGTCATGCATACTGTTTCTTATCTGCCACCTCTAGGTCAGACATATGCTTACTTTGTCTAAAGTATTGCTTTTCAAACACTTTTGCAATAATAAAACACCACTGCTGTTTCTTGAGTAAGAGGGAAGTATGGCGTGTGAAATAGGGTGACACCCAGAAAATGCCAAACTGCTCTAGTTGGGAACACAATCTAACAGCTAATACTCCAGGTAAATCCACAAAAGACATCAAAGCTTTGTCTGGACTAAGCATCTCCATCCTAAAGAGAATGTTTCAGAGTCAATAAAACTAATTCACACCTACTAATCCCCCAACTGGAGCAGGATCCTTTCAGTGAATGGGTTTCCAGGCTGCGGGCGATCTACACTTAAAGAACCTGTGAAAGGTGCATTAAAGAGAACCAAGTGTGAAAACACACACGTCCAGGCTTGTTCTAAGCCTAAACTCTAACGGCATTATGTTAGGCTCCATTTAGCTTCTCTAATCCCTCTCTGCCACCAGAAATTGACCATCAGTGTATTATAAGTATATATAAATGGCCTGTACGTAGAGTTAGGAGTTCACCCATGGTCCCATTGCATACTGTATGTGTATATAGTACTCAGAGTGCATCTGTGAGCATGTTTTTACTGCTATGACTGTAATCATCTGTTTGTGTGCCTGAGATGGAAGCAGTTTGTTTTTTATTACTAAATGTAGTCAATTATTTTACAAAGTCTGTCTGTGCTTTTTATTTATCATTTCTTACCCTAACAACCAATAAAACAATACTTATTGTCACAAATCATAAATTATGTCAAATCGCTCATTTGTACTTGGAATCCAAATGATCAATTACATTAAAATTATAGAAAAGAGAGAGAAATAAAGAAATGTTTGCTGTTTCCTGACATAGTGCAGCTAAATACAGATGTGTAACCATCTATCTATCTATCTATCTATCTATCTATCTATCTATCTATCTATCTATCTATCTATCGATCTATCTATATATATGTCTGATATAGCACAAAAAAATATCTGTCCTCACTGCATGTCTGTATCTATCGATCTATCTATCTATCTATCTATCTATCTATCTATCTATCTATGTCTGATATAGCACAAAAAAATATCTGTCCTCACTGCATGTCTGTATCTATCTATCTATCTATCTATCTATCTATCTATCTATCTATCTATCTATCTATCTATCTATCTATTTCCATGCTCACACATACACATGACATAATTATATTGATTATTATATTATTATTGTTTATTAAAAAAAGCATATAACATTTTAATGCATATGAATGCATTTCAAATTTTAAAAGAAGCTTTTTTTTCTCAATACACAAGCAGAAGCAAAAAAGCTCTTAATATAAGTTATTAGTGTTCAGGCGATGGCTTATACTGTGCATGGAGCCTCGTGTGCCAATATTTAGTGTCCCTACTCAAAGAGTGTGTAGTGGTGTATACTCATCAGCAATGATGAGTTATCGCCAACACAGTATATACTCTTGGAGCAGCAACGGTGTTGGAATGAGAGTGCATAGGACACTCTCTGCTATTGTTGAAATAGTGATAACTTTGCACAAGAAGAATTCTCGCTAATACGCGTGTGCAGCATTCCGTTCATGTACGTTTCCATTTTGTGATTTATGTCCATTTAACCCTGCATTTCATAGATGGCTAAGGTAGAGAAGAAAGCATATCACAATGATAGATAGATAAGATATATAGATAAATAGACAGGCAAAAATAAGAAGACACTGTAAGCTTAATAAAAAAGACAGTATTGGTTAAATAGTAAGAGTGGCAAAAGGAAAACCATAAAAATGAAGGCAAAAGGGAAGTGAAAGAGTGTCAGAAGGAGAAAGGGTGGGGGGCATAGAGTGAAAGAGAGGAAAGGGAGAAAAACATTCCAATACTGGGAATAGATGGGGCATGGAGGAGATTTACATAGTGAGTTGGGATATCCTGTGAAAGTCTGTAATTATCAGGTAATCTAGTGGAGTTGCTTGTCCTTTGTAAGGCAGCTGACCCTGCAAAATACCTCAAAGGGACCATATAGTTATAAAAGAACAATACTAATGTTGAGACTATACATTTGGAGAAAGCTTATGTTTTATGAGTGAGAAATATTAAAGCAGAACTTTGCACATTATTCTGTAAGAATTCATTTAAGGGCAAACCTAGGTTAGCAGGACTATTTAACCCTGTGTGTATATAAATATTTGTTTATGTCTATGTGTGTGTAATATTTAGCCTGTAAAGAGAGAGCTTACAAAATTTTATTTTATAACTCACCATCAGCTGGCTACACACTATAGTGGTTTAAGGTATATTAAGTATGAGAGGAGGGGTAAAATATACCCAGTGAGGGAGGGTCAGAGCCCAGGGAATGGGAGGAGCTGAGATAACATGGATAGGCTCCTGATTGATGTCAGTGGGTGGTCTTTTGCCTATAATTTGTCTTTCTGGGGGTGGGGATTTCAGGGGTTTCTTTAAAAGTCCTGAGTAAAGGCAGTACAGACAGATACATGTAACAGAAGCTATTGAGAACTCTGCTTTTTAAATCAGTCTCCAGTCTGCCTACAGAACTAAGCACCAGTCTGACTACAGAGAGAAACACCATCCTGCTACAGAGTTAAATGCCAGTTTGTCTACAAAGCCAAGTACCATCTTGTGTACAGTCTGCCTATAGAGCTAAGCACCATTCTGCCTACAGTGCTAAGTATCTGCTTACAGCCTGCCTGCAGAGGAAAGCACAACACAATCGTCTTCCTAAGCACCATCCTGCTTTACAGCTAAGTACCATTGTGGCTACAGAACTAAGCATCTTTTGCTCCAGGGCCAGACACCACTCTGCATAGGATGGGTTCTGATTATCCAATAGGAGGAGAGGAGTATGACTATGCATATTACTCAAATGAGTACTCAAATGAATCAGACATCTTGGACCAATGTGACAACTCTGACTGGAATTTATCCTTCTCGCTACTACCTGTCCTGTATATGCTGGTTTTTGTATTGGGACTGTCAGGAAATGGAGTGGTGATTTTTACAGTGTGGAAGGCAAAACCCAAGAGGAGGTCTGCAGATACCTATATAGGTAACCTTGCCTTAGCAGATCTGGCTTTTGTGGTGACTCTCCCTCTGTGGGCCACATACACTGCCCTGGGCTTTCACTGGCCCTTTGGTTCGGCACTGTGCAAGCTTAGCAGCTACCTAGTCCTTCTAAATATGTATGCCAGTGTTTTCTGCCTCAGTTGCCTCAGCTTTGACCGTTACCTGGCCATTGTCCACTCTCTATCTAGTGCACGGCTACGCTCACGATCTTCAATGTTCATTTCCTTGGCTATCATCTGGCTCCTGGCAGGAGTACTGGCATTACCCAGTTTAATTTTGCGAGACACTCGCGTGGACAGGATAAACAATATTACTGTCTGTGACATGGACTTCAGCAGTGTATCCAGCAAGCAAAATGAGCAATTTTGGATTGGAGGGCTTAGCCTCTTGAATACAGTGCTAGGTTTCCTCATCCCTGTACTCCTTATGACTGTTTTCTATTGTTTCATTGGAGGAAAAGTAACTATGCATTTCCAGAACCTTAAAAAAGAAGAGCAAAAGAAGAAGAGGCTTCTCAAAATAATCATCACTTTGGTTGTTGTGTTTGCCATCTGCTGGCTTCCCTTTCATATCCTTAAAACTATCCACTTCCTAAATTTAATGGATTTCCTGTATCTCTCCTGCCCTGTCCAGAGTCTCATTGTCCGTCTGCATCCCTATGCCACCTGCCTGGCATACATAAACAGTTGCCTCAACCCTTTCCTTTATGCCTTCTTTGACTTGAGATTTCGCTCTCAATGCTTTTTTTTTTTTGGACTTAAAAAAACCATCCATGGACAGATCAGCAACACCTCCTCCAGTCTAAGTGCACAAACTCAAAAATCTGAAATACACTCTTTTGCAACTAAGGTTTGAAAGGGGTGTGAGAAGCAAAGACACTGTTCTTAAGACATTCAGCTAATTGAACTTTATCTTGCAGAAAGTGATGGACATCTGCTGATAATGGAATAGGGCTTTCAAAGTGTGCTGGATCTGCACACTGGAGTCTGAGTGATTCCCCCCTTTTAGTGCTAGTCTGGCTTTGCCAAGAAGACAGCAGACGTGCCTTAATGACTCCAGGACATCAAAGCCTCACTTGGTCCCTCTCTGTGATGCAAGAGAGCTGGTCGGATGCAGTGAGAGATACTGTTTTATGGGGTTTGTGACTGTTGAACATACCAATTTGATTCTGATATAAATCAGGTATCAAAAACATTTTATCTTGAACAATTTCTTTTCCACTGGCTAAAACCATGTGTATATTTGGCTTGTTTGAGCACTTGAATAACATTTATAGCTTATGTCTAACACACCATGTAATGATAATTTCTAGAGCTTTTAAACAGAGGGAACTTATTTAACCATCACTGTCACGGTATACAATGTAATGCACTCAGTGGGTTAAAGCTGAATTTTTAACAGATTGTGCTCAGTTACTGATATCTGCTATGCATTATTGTGACATTTGTGTGATTGCTTACTTTGTGATTAACATAAAAGACAAATCCTGTAATGTAACCACCCTGTTCCAAGCAGCGTAGACTAAAGTGTATTCATTAAGCTGGCAATTAATGTGTTAAAGTCTGATAAAATAAGCAGCTGTTTAGAAGTTCACAATTTAGTTGCTAAAAAAGCCATCAAACCATTGCAGAGCAATGCAATTACATTCCAAGCAACTAAAGAAAATGTGTGTTTGCTCCCTATACATATATATATATATCCCCTCGGAGAGGGGCCATTTTGTTATACGTATAACTTTTTTCTATGATGTAATAAAAACAAAATATGTGAATTTTTAAAAAATGTGTGTGTCCATTTTATTGAAAATAATGTAGGTCACTGGAAGAAATAGAATTGCATTTTACTTCTGTGATAAACCATAACAATCTCAAAATCACTCATGATAGTTTTGATACTAATACTCTTTGCTAAATGTGTAACAGAAATTAAAGAAAAAATGTAGAACAAATGTATATATATATATATATATATGGCACCGAGCTAAATCTATATGCCTTACTGCATAAAAATATATTACCATAAATACACAAAATCATAAAAAAAGACTTATGTTGTACATACTATGTGCACCAGACACTGAGTAATGGAAAAAAGCAGGACAATGACTTTTTAAATCCCGAAATCCATTTTATTATATAAGAAGCACTGTGCAAACAAGAAGCTTACACCTCAACCAAAAAACAGTTGATCCCGTAAATGGTAAATATACACACAATTATTAGTGGGGTAGATTATGTAATGTCTCTTTCTAACCTCTAATTCCTGTTATTCTATAGAGCCTAATTTGTAATGGATGAAGAAAGGTATGAACTTAAAGGCACAGTAAAGTAAAAATTAAACTTCAATTGATTGGATAGAACATGACCTTTCAATGCATTCAATTTTGTTTACTTCTCTTGTTATCCTTTGTTAAAGAGTTATCTTAGGTGAGCTCAGGAGTGTGCATGTGTGTCTAGCCATCTGGCAGCAATGTTTGCAACATTGTTTATAGCAAAGTTATACATAGATACAAACACTGCCACCATAGACTGCTAAAGACATGTGAACGCTCCTGAGCTTGCATCAGCCAACCTACCTTTTCTGTTCAAGAAATGATACCAAGAGAACAAAGCAAATTTAGTAATAGAAGTTGGAGAGAGAAATGATTCTACACCGATGTGTCTGAGAACTGACTGTGTTTGTGTGTGTGTTTATAACATTATGTGTGTGTTACATTGTACCTCAGTGTGTTTGCGTGTGTATGTATAACATTGTGTATATGTATAAAACTGTGTGTGTTACATTGTACCTCAGTGTGTTTGTGTGTGTGTATAACATTGTGTGTATGACATTATACCTGTGTGTGTAACATTATGCATGTGTGTATGTATAAAACAGTGTGTGTTACATTGTACCTCAGTGTGTTTGTGTGTGTATGTATAACATTGTGTGTATGACATTATGCCTGTGTGTGTTACATTATGCATGTGTGTATGTATAAAACTGTGTGTGTTACATTGTACCTCAGTGTGTTTGTGTGTGTATGACATTATGCCTGTGTGTGTTACATTATGCATGTGTGTATGTATAAAACTGTGTGTGTTACATTGTACCTCAGTGTGTTTGTGTGTGTATGACAATATGCCTGTGTGTGTAACATTATGCATGTGTGTATGTATAAAACTGTGTGTGTTACATTGTACCTCAGTGTGTTTGTGTGTGTGTATAACATTGTGTGTATGACATTATACCTGTGTGTGTAACATTAAGCATGTGTGTATGTATAAAACTGTGTGTGTTACACACACAAACACACTGAGGTACAATGTAACACACACAGTTTTATACATACACACATGCTTAATGTTACACACACAGGTATAATGTCATACACACAATGTTATACACACACACAAACACACTGAGGTACAATGTAACACACACAGTTTTATACATACACACATGCATAATGTTACACACACAGGCATATTGTCATACACACACAAACACACTGAGGTACAATGTAACACACACAGTTTTATACATACACACATGCATAATGTTACACACACAGGTATAATGTCATACACACAATGTTATACACACACACAAACACACTGAGGTACAATGTATGTATAACATTGTGTGTATGACATTATACCTGTGTGTGTAACATTATGCATGTGTGTATGTATAAAACTGTGTGTGTTACATTGTACCTCAGTGTGTTTGTGTGTGTATGTATAACATTGTGTGTATGACATTATGCCTGTGTGTGTTACATTATGCATGTGTGTATGTATAAAACTGTGTGTGTTACATTGTACCTCAGTGTGTTTGTGTGTGTATGTATAACATTGTGTGTATGACATTATGCTTGTGTGTGTTACATTGTACCTCACTGTGTTTGTGTGTGTATGTATAACATTGTGTGTATGACATTATACCTGTGTGTGTAACATTATGCATGTGTCTATGTATAAAACTGTGTGTTACATTGTACCTCAGTGTGTTTGTGTGTGTGTTTATAACATTGTGTGTGTGTTACATTGTACCTCAGTGTGTTTGCGTGTGTATGTATAAAACTGTGTGTGTTACATTGTACCTCAGTGTGTTTGTGTGTGTGTATAACATTGTGTGTATGACATTATACCTGTGTGTGTAACATTATGCATGTGTCTATGTATAAAACTGTGTGTGTTACATTGTACCTCAGTGTGTTTGTGTGTGTATGTATAACATTGTGTGTATGACATTATGCCTGTGTGTGTTACATTATGCATGTGTGTATGTATAAAACTGTGTGTGTTACATTGTACCTCAGTGTGTTTGTGTGTGTATGACAATATGCCTGTGTGTGTAACATTATGCATGTGTGTATGTATACAACTGTGTGTATTACATTGTACTTCAGTGTGTTTGTGTGTGTATGTATAACATTGTGTGTATGACATTATGCCTGTGTGTGTTACATTATGCATGTGTGTATGTATAAAACTGTGTGTGTTACACTGTACCTCAGTGTGTTTGCGAGTGTATGTATAACATTGTGTGTATGACATTATGCCTGTGTGTGTACAATACTGTATCTCAGTGTGTTTATGTATAACATCGTGTATATGACATTATGCCTGTGTGTGTAACATTATGCATGTGTGTATGTATAAAACTGTGTGTGTTACATTGTACATCAGTGTGTTTGTGTGAGTATGTATAACATTATGCCTGAATGTGAGTTTGTGTATAACATTGTGCCTGGGTGTATGTATGTCTGTGTGTATGTCTGTGTATAACATTGTGCCTGGGTGCATGTATGTCTGTGTATAACATTGTGCCTGGGTGCATGTATGTTTGTGTATAACATTGTGCCTGGGTGTATGTATGTCTGTGTATAACATTGTGCCTGGGTGCATGTATGTCTGTGTATAACATTGTGCCTGGGTGTATGTATGTCTGTGTATAACATTGTGCCTGGGTGCATGTATGTCTGTGTATAACATTGTGTCTGGGTGCATGTATGTCTGTGTATAACATTGTGTCTGGGTGCATGTATGTCTGTGTATAACATTGTGTCTGGGTGCATGTATGTCTGTGTATAACATTGTGCCTGGGTCTGGGTGTATATATGTCTGTGTATAACATTGTGCCTTGGTGTATGTATGTCTGTGTATAACATTGTGCCTGGGTGTATGTATGTCTGTGTATAACATTGTGCCTGGGTGTATGTATGTCTGTGTATAACATTGTGCCTGGGTGTATGTATGTCGGTGTATAACATTGTGCCTGGGTGTATGTATGTCTGTGTATAACATTGTGCCTGGGTGTATGTATGTCTGTGTATAACATTGTGTCTGGGTGTATTTATGTCTGTGTATAACATTGTGCCTGGGTCTGGGTGTATATATGTCTGTGTATAACATTGTGCCTTGGTGTATGTATGTCTGTGTATAACATTGTGCCTGGGTGTATGTATGTCTGTGTATAACATTGTGCCTGGGTGTATGTATGTCTGTGTATAACATTGTGCCTGGGTGTATGTATGTCTGTGTATAACATTGTGCCTGGGTGTATGTATGTCTGTGTATAACATTGTGCCTGGGTGTATGTATGTCTGTGTATAACATTGTGCCTGGGTGCATGTATGTCTATGTATAACAGTGTGCCCGGGTGCATGTATGTCTGTGTATAACATTGTGCCTGGGTGTATGTATGTCTATGTATAACATTGTGCCCGGGTGTATGTATGTCTGTGTATAACATTGTGCCCGGGTGTATGTATGTCTGTGTATAACATTGTGCCTGGGTGCATGTATGTCTGTGTATAACATTGTGCCCGGGTGTATGTATGTCTGTGTATAACATTGTGCCTGGGTGTATATATGTCTGTGTATAACATTGTGTCTGGATGCATGTATGTCTGTGTATAACATTGTGCCTGGATGCATGTACAGTATGTCTGTGTATAACATTGTGCCTGGGTGTATGTATGTCCGTGTATAACATTGTGTCTGGGTGTATGTATGTCTGTGTATAACATTGTGCCTGGGTGTATGTATGTCTGTGTATAACATTGTGCCTGGGTGTATGTATGTCTGTGTATAACATTGTGTCTGGGTGTATGTATGTCTGTGTATAACATTGTGTCTGGGTGTATGTATGTATGTGTATAACATTGTGCCTGGTGCATGTATGACTGTGTATAACATTGTGCCTGGGTGCATGTACAGTATGTCTGTGTATAACATTGTGCCTGGTGCATGTATGTCTGTGTATAACATTGTGCCTGGGTGTATGTATGTCTGTGTATAACATTGTGCCTGGGTGCATGTATGTCTGTGTATAACATTGTGCCTGGGTGTATGTATGTCTGTGTATAACATTGTGCCTGGGTGTATGTATGTCTGTGTATAACATTGTGCCTGGGTGTATGTATGTCTGTGTATAACATTGTGCCTGGATGTATGTATGTCTGTGTATAACATTGTGCCTGGGTCTGGGTGTATGTATGTCTGTGTATAACATTGTGTCTGGGTGTATGTATGTCTGTGTATAACATTGTGTCTGGGTGTATGTATGTCTGTGTATAACATTGTGCCTGGGTCTGGGTGTATATATGTCTGTGTATAACATTGTGCCTTGGTGTATGTATGTCTGTGTATAACATTGTGCCTGGGTGTATGTATGTCTGTGTATAACATTGTGCCTGGGTGTATGTATGTCTGTGTATAACATTGTGCCTGGGTGTATGTATGTCTGTGTATAACATTGTGCCTGGGTGTATGTATGTCTGTGTATAACATTGTGCCTTGGTGTATGTATGTCTGTGTATAACATTGTGCCTGGGTGTATGTATGTCTGTGTATAACATTGTGCCTGGGTGTATGTATGTCTGTGTATAACATTGTGCCTGGGTGTATGTATGTCTGTGTATAACATTGTGCCTGGGTGTATGTATGTCTGTGTATAACATTGTGCCTGGGTGTATGTATGTCTGTGTATAACATTGTGACTGGGTCTGGGTGTATGTATGTCTGTGTATAACATTGTGTCTGGGTGTATGTATGTCTGTGTATAACATTGTGCCTGGGTGCATGTATGTCTGTGTATAACATTGTGCCTGGGTGTATGTATGTCTGTGTATAACATTGTGCCTGGGTGTATGTATGTCTGTGTATAACATTGTGCCTGGGTGTATGTATGTCTGTGTATAACATTGTGCCTGGGTGTATGTATGTCTGTGTATAACATTGTGCCTGGGTGCATGTATGTCTGTGTATAACATTGTGCCTGGGTGTATGTACAGTATGTCTGTGTATAACATTGTGCCTGGGTGCATGTATGTCTGTGTATAACATTGTGCCTGGGTGCATGTATGTCTGTGTATAACATTGTGCCTGGGTGTATGTATGTCTGTGTATAATATTGTGCCTGGGTGTATGTATGTCTGTGTATAACATTGTGCCTGGGTGTATGTATGTCTGTGTATAACATTGTGCCTGGGTGTATGTACAGTATGTCTGTGTATAACATTGTGCCTGGGTGCATTTATGTCTGTGTATAACATTGTGCCTGGGTGTATGTATGTCTGTGTATAACATTGTGCCTGGGTGCATGTATGTCTGTGTATAACATTGTGCCTGGGTGCATGTATGTCTGTGTATAACATTGTGCCTGGGTGCATGTATGTCTGTGTATAACATTGTGCCTGGGTGCATGTATGTCTGTGTATAACATTGTGCCTGGGTGCATGTACAGTATGTCTGTGTATACCATTGTGCCTGGGTGTATGTATGTCTGTGCATAACATTGTGCCTGGGTGTATGTATGTCTGTGTATAACATTGTGCCTGGGTGCATGTATGTCTGTGTATAACATTGTGCCTGGGTGCATGTATGTCTGTGTATAACATTGTGCCTGGGTGCTTGTATGTCTGTGTATAACATTGTGCCTGGGTGCTTGTATGTCCGTGTATAACATTGTGTCTGGGTGTATGTATGTCTGTGTATAACATTGTGCCTGGTGCATGTATGTCTGTGTATAACATTGTGCCTGGGTGTATGTATGTCTGTGTATAACATTGTGCCTGGGTGTATGTATGTCTGTGTATAACATTGTGCCTGGGTGTATGTATGTCTGTGTATAACATTGTGCCTGGGTGTATGTATTTCTGTGTATAACATTATGCCTGGGTGCATGTATGTCTGTGTGTAAGGAAAGTGGTTGCAGTAATTGCTCATATGACACTTGCAACTTGCGTGACTATGCCTTTAAGAGAATGAAAGCATAAGACACTTGCACTAATTTGTGTGACTTTGCCTTTAAGAGAGTGTGCCTTTAACAGAGTAAAAGACATTAATTAATTTCAAGTAGACATGCTACAAGTGGTAAACAACCGATGGATACTAATGATAAGAAGTCAAAACCCAGACAGAACGAGGGTGTAACCTTGGCAGGGGTCACTTACTGACACTAAGGAACATCTTGATAACACATTGTAATAGGGGCTAATGCCTAGGTAATATTGTTAAAAGATTAATTATTATTAATTGCAATAGGCTAAGTAATAAAGCCATTATGATGTTTAGCTATTAATTATATCTATGGAAAGATTGTTAAAACTATTATTGATGTATTTGACAGAAGTAACTGCATAAGACCACATAATCAGATGTATAATGTTAGGCAGAAAAAACACAATTTATGCTTACCTGATAAATTTATTTCTCTTGTAGTGTATCCAGTCCACGGATCATCCATTACTTGTGGGATATTCTCCTTCCCAACAGGAAGTTGGAAGAGGATCACCCACAGCAGAGCTGCTATATAGCTCCTCCCCTAACTGTCATATCCAGTCATTTGACCGAAAACAAACAGAGAAAGGAGAAACCATAGGGTGCAGTGGTGACTGTAGTTTAATTAAAATTTAGACCTGCCTTAAAAGGACAGGGCGGGCCGTGGACTGGATACACTACAAGAGAAATAAATTTATCAGGTAAGCATAAATTATGTTTTCTCTTGTTAAGTGTATCCAGTCCATGGATCATCCATTACTTGTGGGATACCAATACTAAAGCTAAAGTACACGGATGATGGGAGGGACAAGGCAGGATTAAGCGGAAGGCACCACTGCCTGAAGAACCTTTCTCCCAAACACAGCCTCTGAAGAAGCAAAAGTATCAAATTTGTAAAATTTTGAAAAAGTGTGAAGCGAAGACCAAGTCGCAGCCTTGCAAATCTGTTCAACAGAGGCCTCATTTTTGAAGGCCCAGGTGGAAGCCACAGCTCTAGTAGAATGAGCTGTAATCCTTTCAGGGGGCTGCTGTCCAGCAGTCTCATAGGCTAGGCGTATTACGCTCCGAAGCCAAAAGGAAAGAGAGGTTGCCGAAGCTTTTTGACCTCTCCTCTGTCCAGAGTAAACGACAAACAGGGAAGATGTTTGACGAAAATCCTTAGTAGCTTGTAAGTAAAACTTCAAGGCACGGACTACGTCCAGATTATGTAAAAGACGTTCCTTCTTTGAAGAAGGATTAGGACACAATGATGGAACAAAAATCTCTTGATTGATATTCTTGTTAGAAACCACCTTAGGTAAAAACCCAGGTTTGGTACGCAGAACTACCTTATCTGCATGAAAAATCAGATAAGGAGAATCACATTGTAAGGCAGATAGCTCAGAGACTCTCCGAGCCGAGGAAATAGCCATCAAAAACAGAACTTTCCAAGATAAAAGTTTAATATCAATGGAATGAAGGGGTTCAAACGGAACTCCTTGAAGAACTTTAAGAACCAAGTTTAAGCTCCACGGGGGAGCAACAGGTTTAAACACAGGCTTAATTCTAACCAAAGCCTGGCAAAACGCCTGGACGTCTGGAACCTCTGCCAGACGCTTGTGCAAAAGAATAGACAGAGCAGAAATCTGTCCCTTTAAGGAACTAGCTGATAATCCTTTGTCCAAGCCCTCTTGGAGAAAGGACAATATTCTAGGAATCCTAACCTTACTCCATGAGTAATTCTTGGATTCACACCAATAAAGATATTTACTCCTTATCTTGTGGTAGATTTTCCTGGTAACAGGCTTTCGTGCCTGTATTAAAGTATCCATGACTGACTCGGAGAAGCCACGCTTTGATAGAATCAAGCGTTCAATCTCCATGCAGTCAGTCTCAGAGAAATTAGATTTGGATGATTGAAAGGACCTTGTATCGGAAGGTCCTGTCTTAGAGGCAGAGTCCATGGTGGAAAGGATGACATGTCCACTAGGTCTGCATACCAAGTCTTGCGTGGCCATGCAGGTGCTATCAGAATCACCAATGCTCCCTCCTGTTTGATTTTGGCAATCAGTCGAGGGAGCAGAGGAAACGGTGGAAACACATAAGCCAGGTTGAAGAACCAAGGCGCTGCTAGAGCATCTATCAGCGTCGCTTCTGGGTCCCTGGACCTGGATCCGTAACAAGGAAGCTTGGCGTTCTGGCGAGACGCCATGAGATCCAACTCTAGTTGCCCCAATGATGAATCAACTGAGCAAACACCTCCGGATGGAGTTCCCACTCCCCCGGATGGAAAGTCTGACGACTTAGAAAATCCGCCTCCCAGTTCTCCACGCCTGGGATATGGATTGCTGACAGGTGGCAAGAGTGGTACTCTGCCCAGCGAATTATTTTTGAGACTTCTAACATCGCTAGGGAACTCCTGGTTCCCCCTTGATGGTTGATGTAAGCTACAGTCGTGATGTTGTCCGACTGAAATCTGATGAACCTCAGTGTTGCTAACTGAGGCCAAGCCAGAAGAGCATTGAATATCACTCTTAACTCCAGAATATTTATTGGAAGGAGTTTCTCCTCCTGAGTCCACGATCCCTGTGCCTTCAGGGAATTCCAGACTGCACCCCAACCTAAAAGGCTGGCATCTGTTGTTACAATTGTCCAATCTGGCCTGCGAAAGGTCATACCCTTGGACAAGTGTACCCGAGACAACCACCAGAGAAGAGAATCTCTGGTCTCTTGATCCAGATTTAGCAGAGGGGACAAATCTGTGTAATCACCATTCCACTGACTCAGCATGCATAATTGCAGCGGTCTGAGATGAAGGCGCGCAAATGGCACTATGTCCATTGCCGCTACCATTAAGCCGATTACCTCCATACACTGAGCTACCGAAGGGCGCGGAATGGAGTGAAGAACACGGCAAGCATTTAGAAGTTTTGATAACCTGGACTCCGTCAGGTAAATTTTCATTTCTACAGAATCTATAAGAGTCCCTAAGAAGGAGACTCTTGTGAGTGGGGATAGAGAACTCTTTTCCTCGTTCACTTTCCACCCGTGCGACCTCAGAAATGCCAGAACTATCGCTGAATGAGACTTGGCAACTTGAAAGCTTGACGCCTGTATCAGGATGTCGTCTAGGTACGGAGCCACCGCTATGCCTCGCGGTCTTAGAACCACCAGAAGTGAGCCCAGAACCTTTGTAAAGATTCTCGGGGCTGTAGCCAACCCGAAGGAAAGAGCTACAAATTGGTAATGCCTGTCTAGAAAGGCAAACCTTAGAAACCGATGATGATCTTTGTGAATCGGTATGTGAAGGTAGGCATCCTTTAAGTCCACTGTGGTCATGTACTGACCTTCTTGGATCATGGGTAGGATGGTCCGAATAGTTTCCATTTTGAAAGATGGAACTCTGAGGAATTTGTTTAAGATCTTTAGATCCAAAATTGGTCTGAAGGTTCCCTCTTTTTTGGGAACCACAAACAGATTTGAATAAAAACCCTGTCCTTGTTCCGTCCGCGGAACTGGATGGATCACTCCCATAACTAGGAGGTCTTGCACACAGCGTAGGAATGCCTCTTTCTTTATCTGATTTGCAGATAGCCTTGAAAGATGAAATCTTCCTTGTGGAGGGGAAGCTCTGAAGTCCAGAAGATATCCCTGAGATATGATCTCCAACGCCCAGGGATCCTAAACATCTCTTGCCCACGCCTGGGCGAAGAGAGAAAGTCTGCCCCCTACTAGATCCGTCGCCGGATAGGGGGCCGTTCCTTCATGCTGTCTTAGAGGCAGCAGCAGGCTTTCTGGCCTGCTTGCCTTTATTCCAGGACTGGTTAGGTTTCCAGGCCTGCTTAGATTGAGCAAAAGTTCCCTCTTGTTTTGAAGCGGAGGAAGTTGATGCTGCACCTGCCTTGAAATTTCGAAAGGCACGAAAATTAGACTGTTTGGCCTTTGCTTTGGCCCTGTCCTGTGGAAGGGTATGACCCTTACCTCCAGTAATGTCAGCAATAATTTCCTTCAAACCAGGCCCGAATAAGGTCTGCCCCTTGAAAGGAATGTTGAGTAATTTAGACTTCGAAGTCACGTCAGCTGACCAGGATTTAAGCCATAGCGCCCTACGCGCTTGGATGGCGAATCCGGAATTCTTAGCCGTTAGTTTAGTCAAATGAACAATGGCATCAGAAACAAATGAGTTAGCTAGCTTAAGTGTTCTAAGCTTGCCAATAATTTCAGTCAATGGAGCTGTATGGATGGCCTCTTCCAGGGCCTCAAACCAGAATACCGCCGCGACCGTGACAGGCGCAATGCATGCAAGGGGCTGTAAAATAAAACCTTGTTGAATAAACATTTTCTTAAGGTAACGGGAGGCAAAGGGTCTGACACGTGGGGAGAGTTAGTCGGCATAACTTCCCCCTCGTCAGAATCTTCTGGTGATATTTCTTTTATAGTTAAAGACTGATCTTTACTGTTTAAGGTGAAATCAATACATTTAGTACACATTCTCCTATGGGGCTCCACCATGGCTTTCAAACATAATGAACAAGTAGTTTCCTCTGTGTCAGACATGTTTAAACAGACTAGCAATGAGACTAGCAAGCTTGGAAAACACTTTAAACAAGTTTAAAAGCAATATAAAAAACGTTACTGCACCTTTAAGAAACACAAATTTTGTCAAAATTTGAAATAACAGTGAAAAAAGGCAGTTACACTAACGAAATGTTTACAGTGTATGTAACAAGTTAGCAGAGCATTGCACCCACTTGCAAATGGATGATTAACCCCTTAATACCAAAAAAGGAATAATAAATGACAAAAACGTTTTTTCAAACAGTCACAACAACTGCCACAGCTCTACTGTGGCTTTTTACCTCCCTCAAAAACGACTTTGAAGCCTTTTGAGCCCTCCAGAGATGTCCTGGATCATGCAGAGGGAAGCTGAATGTCTCTGTCAGTATTTTTATCTGCACAGAAAAGCACTAAAGAAGGCCCCTCCCACTCATATTACAACAGTGGAACGCCTAAGGAAACTGTTACTAGGCAAAATTCAAGCCAGCCATGTGGAAAAAAACTAGGCCCCAATAAGTTTTATCACCAAATACATATAAAAACGATTAAACATGCCAGCAAACGTTTTATATTAAATTTTTATAAGAGTATGTATCTCTATTAATAAGCCTGATACCAGTGGCTATCACTGCATTTAAGGCTTTACTTACATTAGTTCGGTATCAGCAGCATTTTCTAGCAAATTCCATCCCTAGAAAAATATTAACTGCACATACCTTATTGCAGGAAAACCTGCACGCCATTCCCTCTCTGAAGTTACCTCACTCCTCAGAATATGTGAGAACAGCCATGGATCTTAGTTACTTCTGCTAAGATCATAGAAAACGCAGGCAGATTCTTCTTCTAAATACTGCCTGAGATAAACATTACACTCCGGCACCATTTAAAAATAACAAACTTTTGATTGAAGAATAAACTAAGTATAAAACACCACACTCCTCTTACGACCTCCATCTTGGTTGAGGCTTGCAAGAGAATGACTGGATATGACAGTTAGGGGAGGAGCTATATAGCAGCTCTGCTGTGGGTGATCCTCTTGCAACTTCCTGTTGGGAAGGAGAATATCCCACAAGTAATGGATGATCCGTGGACTGGATACACTTAACAAGAGAAACATGAAAGATGACGGCATTGGAGTTTAGGAATACGTCAGAGATAGTACCTGGGCATGCCCTGATAAGCTTGGTTGAGGCTAAGGCAGACTGACCAGATGCCTTGGGTCACAGCCAACCTCAAAGGGAGCGGCCTTAGGATCTGTGGATTTGCGCCAAAACTGTTACGTAAGTGAACAGTATAAAGAAGGGTACCTGTGGGCAATCTGATCAGTGTATTTTCGGTGTATTTTTGAGACCGGTGACCTGTAGATGGACGCATCTTCAGTGTTGTTTTCCCGTTGATCGCCTTTTTTTCTCCTGATCCAAGATTGCCCAGATGTCCCCTCCCATTGCGCCCCAGAAGCGGCAGGATAGGATGATTCAACCAGAGATCACGGTGATGTATTATTTGTTTGTTTGAAACTAGCTAGAATTGTTTTAGTGGTAATACAACATAAGATTGTTATCAGTCGTTGCGCAGGCAACTAAATGTAACTGAAAGCTGCATAGATGATTGTATAAGTATTGCAATTGCATAAAATGTTATAAGCATGAACAGTGGTTTGTGGTATTTCGTTTCTATGATTATGTTGCAGAATAAAACCATTATTGCTATCATAAGATTGCAGAAAACCTGTGTCAGTCATTTCCTTGCTGAAAAGTGATATAGGATAACATCATATCCTGAAAATGTATCTCATAACACTGTGTATAACATTGTGCCTGGGTGCATGTATGTCTGTGTATAACATTGTGCCTGGGTGTATGTATGTCTGTGTATAACATTGTGTCTGGGTGTATGTATGTCTGTGTATAACATTGTGCCTGGTGCATGTATGTCTGTGTATAACATTGTGCCTGGGTGTATGTATGTCTGTGTATAACATTGTGCCTGGGTGCATGTATGTCTGTGTATAACATTGTGAAGAGAAAAGTACTGGCGCTAACAGCTAAGGTATGTGATCCCAAAATCAATGAGTAATTCTCAATACACAAGAGGGGGTCAATACACCCAGGTGGAGGATAAGAAAACATAATTTATGCTTACCTGATAAATTTATTTCTCTTGTAGTGTATCCAGTCCACGGATCATCCATTACTTAAGGGATATTAACTCCTCCCCAACAGGAAGTGCAAGAGGATTCACCCAGCAGAGCTGCCATATAGCTCCTCCCCTAACTGCCATTACCAGTCATTCGACCGAAAACATGCAGAGAAAGGAAAACCATAGGGTGCAGTGGTGACTGTAGTTTAATGGAAAAATTACCTGCCTTAAAGTGACAGGGCGGGCCGTGGACTGGATACACTACAAGAGAAACAAATTTATCAGGTAAGCATAAAACATAATTTATGCTTACCTGATAAATTCCTTTCTTCTGTAGTGTGATCAGTCCACGGGTCATCATTACTTCTGGGATATTACTCCTCCCCAACAGGAAGTGCAAGAGGATTCACCCAGCAGAGCTGCATATAGCTCCTCCCCTCTACGTCACCCCCAGTCATTCGACCAAGGACCAACGAGAAAGGAAAAGCCAAGGGTGAAGTGGTGACTGGGGTATAAATTAAAAAATATTTACCTGCCTTAAAAACAGGGCGGGCCGTGGACTGATCACACTACAGAAGAAAGGAATTTATCAGGTAAGCATAAATTATGTTTTCTTCTGTTAAGTGTGATCAGTCCACGGGTCATCATTACTTCTGGGATACCAATACCAAAGCAAAAGTACACGGATGACGGGAGGGATAGGCAGGCTCTTTATACAGAAGGAACCACTGCCTGAAGAACCTTTCTCCCAAAAATAGCCTCCGATGAAGCAAAAGTGTCAAATTTGTAAAATTTGGAAAAAGTATGAAGCGAAGACCAAGTTGCAGCCTTGCAAATCTGTTCAACAGAGGCCTCATTCTTGAAGGCCCAAGTGGAAGCCACAGCTCTAGTAGAATGAGCTGTAATTCTTTCAGGAGGCTGCTGTCCAGCAGTCTCATAAGCTAAACGAATTATGCTACGAAGCCAAAAAGAAAGAGAGGTAGCGGAAGCTTTTTGACCTCTCCTCTGCCCAGAGTAAATGACAAACAGAGAAGACGTTTGTCGAAATTCCTTAGTTGCCTGTAAGTAAAATTTTAGAGCACGGACTACATCCAGGTTGTGCAGTAGACGTTCCTTCTTTGAAGAAGGATTTGGGCATAAAGAAGGAACAACAATCTCTTGATTGATATTCCTGTTAGTAACTACCTTAGGTAAGAACCCAGGTTTAGTACGCAGGACTACCTTATCCGAATGAAAGATCAAATAAGGAGAATCACAATGTAAGGCTGATAATTCAGAGACTCTTCGAGCCGAGGAAATAGCCATTAAAAATAGAACTTTCCAAGATAACAACTTTATATCAATGGAATGAAGGGGTTCAAACGGAACGCCCTGTAAAACATTAAGAACAAGGTTTAAACTCCATGGTGGAGCAACAGTTTTAAACACAGGCTTAATCCTGGCCAAAGCCTGACAAAAAGCCTGGACGTCAGGAACTTCTGACAGACGTTTGTGTAACAGAATGGACAGAGCTGAGATCTGTCCCTTTAATGAACTAGCAGATAAACCCTTTTCTAAACCTTCTTGTAGAAAAGACAATATCCTAGGAATCCTAACCTTACTCCAAGAGTAACCTTTGGATTCACACCAATATAGGTATTTACGCCATATCTTATGGTAAATCTTTCTGGTAACAGGTTTCCTAGCCTGTATTAAGGTATCAATAACTGACTCAGAAAACCCACGTCTTGATAAAATCAAGCGTTCAATTTCCAAGCAGTCAGCTTCAGAGAAGTTAGATTTTGATGTTTGAAGGGACCCTGTATCAGAAGGTCCTGTTTCAGAGGTAGAGACCAAGGTGGACAGGATGACATGTCCACCAGGTCTGCATACCAAGTCCTGCGTGGCCACGCAGGTGCTATTAGAATCACTGATGCTCTCTCTTGTTTGATTCTGGCAATCAATCGAGGAAGCAACAGGAAGGGTGGAAACACGTAAGCCATCCTGAAGTCCCAAGGTGCTGTCAGAGCATCTATCAGGACTGCTCCTGGATCCCTGGATATGGACCCGTAACGAGGAAGCTTGGCGTTCTGTCGAGACGCCATGAGATCTATCTCTGGTTTGCCCCAACGTCGAAGTATTTGGGCAAAGACCTCCGGATGAAGTTCCCACTCCCCCGGATGAAAAGTCTGACGACTTAAGAAATCCGCCTCCCAGTTCTCCACTCCCGGGATGTGGATTGCTGACAGGTGGCAAGAGTGAGACTCTGCCCAGCGAATTATCTTTGATACTTCCATCATAGCTAGGGAGCTTCTTGTCCCTCCCTGATGGTTGATGTAAGCTACAGTCGTGATGTTGTCCGACTGAAACCTGATGAACCCCCGAGTTGTCAACTGGGGCCAAGCCAGGAGGGCATTGAGAACTGCTCTCAATTCCAGAATGTTTATTGGCAGGAGACTCTCCTCCTGACTCCATTGTCCCTGAGCCTTCAGAGAATTCCAGACGGCACCCCAACCTAGAAGGCTGGCGTCTGTTGTTACAATTGTCCAGTCTGGTCTGCTGAATGGCATCCCCCTGGACAGATGTGGCCGAGAAAGCCACCATAGAAGAGAATTTCTGGTCTCTTGATCCAGATTCAGAGAAGGGGATAAGTCTGAGTAATCCCCATTCCACTGACTTAGCATGCACAGTTGCAGTGGTCTGAGGTGTAAGCGTGCAAAGGGTACTATGTCCATTGCCGCTACCATTAAGCCGATTACCTCCATGCATTGAGCCACTGACGGGTGTTGAATGGAATGAAGGGTGCGGCAAGCACTTTGAAGTCTTGTTAGCCTGTCCTCTGTCAGGTAAATCTTCATTTCTACAGAATCTATAAGAGTCCCCAGGAAGGGAACTCTTGTGAGTGGAACGAGTGAACTTTTCTTTTCGTTCACCTTCCATCCATGTGACCTTAGAAATGCCAGCACTAACTCTGTATGAGACTTGGCAGTTTGAAAGCTTGAAGCTTGTATCAGAATGTCGTCTAGGTATGGAGCTACCGAGATTCCCCGCGGTCTTAGTACCGCCAGAAGAGCACCCAGAACCTTTGTGAAGATTCTTGGAGCTGTAGCCAATCCGAATGGAAGAGCCACAAACTGGTAATGCCTGTCTAGGAAGGCAAACCTTAGGTACCGATAATGATCTTTGTGAATCGGTATGTGAAGGTAAGCATCTTTTAAATCTACAGTGGTCATTTACTGACCCTCTTGGATCATAGGTAAAATTGTCCGAATAGTCTCCATCTTGAACGATGGAACTCTTAGGAATTTGTTTAGGATCTTTAAGTCCAGGATTGGTCTGAAAGTTCCCTCTTTTTTGGGAACCACAAACAGATTTGAGTAAAACCCCTGTCCCTGTTCCGATCGTGGAACTGGATGGATTACTCCCATTAACAAGAGCTCTTGTACGCAGCGTAGAAACGCCTCTTTCTTTGTCTGGATTGTTGACAATCTTGACAGATGAAATCTCTCTCTTGGAGGAGAGTATTTGAAGTCCAGAAGGTATCCCTGAGATATTATCTCTAGCGCCCAGGGATCCTGAACATCTCTTGCCCAAGCCTGGGCGAAGAGAGAAAGTCTGCCCCCCACTAGATCCGATCCCGGATCGGGGGCCCTCAATTCATGCTGTTTTAGGGGCAGCAGCAGGTTTCCTAGTCTGCTTGCCCTTGTTCCAGGACTGGTTAGGTTTCCAGCCTTGTCTGTAGCGAGCAACAGCTCCTTCCTGTTTTGGTGCAGAGGAAGTTGATGCTGCTCCTGCTTTGAAATTACGAAAGGAACGAAAATTAGACTGTCTAGTCTTGGCTTTGGCTTTGTCCTGAGGCAGGGCATGGCCTTTACCTCCTGTAATGTCAGCGATAATCTCTTTCAACCCGGGCCCGAATAAGGTCTGCCCTTTGAAAGGTATATTAAGCAATTTAGACTTAGAAGTAACATCAGCTGACCAGGATTTTAGCCACAGTGCCCTGCGTGCCTGAATGGCGAATCCTGAATTCTTCGCCGTAAGTTTAGTAAGATGTACTACGGCCTCCGAAATGAATGAATTAGCTAGTTTAAGGACTCTAAGCCTGTCCGTAATGTCGTCCAGAGTAGCTGAACCAATGTTCTCTTCCAGAGACTCAATCCAGAATGCCGCTGCAGCCGTGATCGGCGCAATGCATGCAAGGGGTTGCAATATAAAACCTTGTTGAACAAACATTTTCTTAAGGTAACCCTCTAATTTTTTATCCATTGGATCTGAAAAAGCACAGCTATCCTCCACCGGGATAGTGGTACGCTTAGCTAAGGTAGAAACTGCTCCCTCCACCGTAGGGACCGTTTGCCATAAGTCCCTTGTGGTGGCGTCTATTGGAAACATTTTTCTAAATATCGGAGGGGGTGAGAACGGCACACCGGGTCTATCCCACTCCTTAGTAACAATTTCAGTAAGTCTCTTAGGTATAGGAAAAACCTCAGTACTCGTCGGTACCGCAAAATATTTATCCAACCTACACATTTTCTCTGGTATTGCAACTGTGTTACAATCATTCAGAGCCGCTAACACCTCCCCTAGTAATACACGGAGGTTTTCCAGTTTAAATTTAAAATTTGAAATATCTGAATCCAGTCTGTTTGGATCAGAACCGTCACCCACAGAATGAAGTTCTCCGTCCTCATGTTCTGCCACCTGTGACGCAGTGTCTGACATGGCCCTAATATTATCAGCGCACTCTGTTCTCACCCCAGAGTGATCACGCTTACCTCTTAGTTCTGGTAATTTAGCCAAAACCTCAGTCATAACAGTAGCCATATCCTGTAATGTGATTTGTAATGGCCGCCCAGATGTACTCGGCGCTACAATATCACGCACCTCCCTCTGAGCGGGAGATGTAGGTACTGACACGTGAGGCGAGTTAGTCGGCATAACTCTCCCCTCGTTGTTTGGTGAAATTTGTTCAATTTGTACAGATTGACTTTTATTTAAAGTAGCATCAATACAGTTAGTACATAAATTTCTATTGGGCTCCACTTTGGCATTGCAACAAATGACACAGGTATCATCCTCTGAATCAGACATGTTTAACACACTAGCAAATAAACTTGTAACTTGGAAATACAATTCAATTAGAATAATATTAAAACGTACTGTGCCTTTAAGAAGCACAGAAGATCTATGACAGTTGAAAATTAATAAATTGAAACAGTTATAGCCTCAATCCTTGTAAATAACACAACTTTAGCAAAGGTTTAATCCCATTAGCAAAGATAACAAATTCTGAAAGCAGGAAACAAATTACAGAATAAACGTTTTTTATCTCAGTCAAACTATAATTCTCACAGCTCTGCTGAGAGAAATTACCTCCCTCAAAATAAGTTTTGAAGACCCCTGAGCTCTGTAGAGATGAACCGGATCATGCAGGGAATACAATGAGTTGCTGACTGAAATATTTGATGCGTAGTAAAAGCGCCAAAAAACATCCCCTCCCCCTCACACACAGCAGTGAGGGAGAACAGAAACTGTCAGAAAACAGATTAAGCAACTGCCAAGTGGAAAAATAGTGCCCAAACATTTATTCACTCAGTACCTCAGTAAATGAAAACGATTTTACATTCCAGCAAAAACGTTAAACATAATCTCTAGTTATTAAACAGCTTTATGTATTTCTTACAGTGTAATTCTAGTGAAGTACCATTCCCCAGAATACTGAAGTGTAAAGTATACATACATGACATTATATCGGTATGGCAGGATTTTCTCATCAATTCCATTGTCAGAAAATAAAAACTGCTACATACCTCTATGCAGATTCATCTGCCCGCTGTCCCCTGATCTGAAGTTTACCTCTCCTCAGATGGCCGAGAAACAGCAATATGATCTTAACTACTCCGGCTAAAATCATAACAAAAACTCTGGTAGATTCTTCTTCAAACTCTGCCAGAGAGATAATAACACACTCCGGTGCTATTTTAAAATAACAAACTTTTGATTGAAGATATAAAACTAAGTATAATCACCATAGTCCTCTAACACATCCTATCTAGTCGTTGGGTGCAAGAGAATGACTGGGGGTGACGTAGAGGGGAGGAGCTATATGCAGCTCTGCTGGGTGAATCCTCTTGCACTTCCTGTTGGGGAGGAGTAATATCCCAGAAGTAATGATGACCCGTGGACTGATCACACTTAACAGAAGAAATTATGTTTTCTCTTGTTAAGTGTATCCAGTCCACGGATCATCCATTACTTATGGGATACCAATACCAAAGCTAAAGTACACGGATGACGGGAGGGACAGGCAGGCTCTTTATACGGAAGGAACCACTGCCTGAAGAACCTTTCTCCCAAAAACAGCCTCCGAAGAAGCAAAAGTGTCAAATTTGTAAAATTTGGAAAAAGTATGAAGAGAAGACCAAGTTGCAGCCTTGCAAATCTGTTCAACAGAAGCCTCATTCTTAAAGGCCCAAGTGGAAGCCACAGCTCTAGTAGAATGTGCTGTAATTCTTTCAGGAGGCTGCTGTCCAGCAGTCTCATAGGCTAACCGTATTATGCTACGAAGCCAAAAGGAGAGAGAGGTAGCCGAAGCTTTTTGACCTCTCCTCTGACCAGAATAAACGACAAACAGGGAAGACGTTTGTCGAAAATCCTTAGTTGCCTGTAGATAAAATTTCAGGGCACGGACTACATCTAGATTGTGTAGCAGACGTTCCTTTTTCGAAGAAGGATTAGGACACAAAGATGGAACCACAATCTCTTGATTGATATTCCTGTTAGTGACCACCTTAGGTAGGAACCCAGGTTTAGTACGCAGAACTACCTTGTCTGAATGAAAAATCAGATAAGGAGAATCACAATGTAAGGCAGATAACTCAGAGACTCTTCGAGCCGAGGAAATCACCATTAAAAACAGAACTTTCCAAGATAACAACTTGATATCAATGGAATGAAGGGGTTCAAATGGAACCCCCTGTAAAACATTAAGAACTAAGTTCAAACTCCATGGTGGAGCAACAGTTTTAAACACAGGCTTGATCCTAGCTAAAGCCTGACAAAAAGCTTGAACGTCCGGAACTTCTGACAGACGTTTGTGTAAAAGAATGGACAGAGCTGAAATCTGTCCCTTTAAGGAACTAGCGGATAAACCCTTTTCTAAACCTTCTTGTAGAAAAGACAATATCCTCGGAATCCTAACCTTACTCCATGAGTAACTCTTGTATTCGCACCAATATAAGTATTTGCGCCATATCTTATGGTAAATCTTTCTGGTAACAGGCTTCCTAGCCTGTATTAAGGTATCAATAACTGACTCACTTCCAAGCAGTCAGCTTCAGAGAAATTAGATTTTGATGTTTGAAGGGACCCTGGATCAGAAGGTCCTGTTTCAGAGGTAGCGACCAAGGTGGACAGAATGACATGTCCACTAGATCTGCATACCAAGTCCTGCGTGGCCATGCAGGCGCTATTAGAATCACTGATGCTCTCTCCTGTTTGATTCTGGCAATCAATCGAGGAAGCATCGGGAAGGGTGGAAACACATAAGCCATCCCGAAGGTCCAAGGTACTGTCAGAGCATCTATCAGAACCGCTCCCGGATCCCTGGATCTGGACCCGTAACGAGGAAGCTTGGCGTTCTGTCGAGACGCCATGAGATCTATCTCTGGTTTGCCCCAACGTCGAAGTATTTGGGCAAAGACCTCCGGATGAAGTTCCCACTCCCCCGGATGAAAAGTCTGACGACTTAAGAAATCCACCTCCCAGTTCTCCACTCCCGGGATGTGGATTGCTGACAGGTGGCAAGAGTGAGACTCTGCCCAGTGAATTATCTTTGATACTTCCATCATTGCTAGGGAGCTTCTTGTCCCTCCCTGATGGTTGATGTAAGCTACAGTCGTGATGTTGTCAGACTGAAACCTGATGAACCCCCGAGTTGTTAACTGGGGCCAAGCCAGAAGGGCATTGAGAACTGCTCTCAATCCCAGAATGTTTATTGGTAGGAGACTCTCCTCCTGATTCCATTGTCCCTGAGCCTTCAGAGAATTCCAGACAGCGCCCCAACCTAGTAGGCTGGCGTCTGTTGTTACAATTGTCCAGTCCGGCCTGCTGAATGGCATCCCCCTGGACAGATGTGGCAGAGAAAGCCACCATAGAAGAGAATTTCTGGTCTCTTGATCCAGATTCAGAGTAGGGGACAAGTCTGAGTAATCCCCATTCCACTGACTTAGCATGCACAATTGCAGCGGTCTGAGATGTAGGCGTGCAAAGGGTACTATGTCCATTGCTGCTACCATTAAGCCGATCACCTCCATGCATTGAGCTACTGACGGGTGTTGAATGGAATGAAGGACACGGCATGCATTTTGAAGCTTTGTTAACCTGTCTTCTGTCAGGTAAATCTTCATTTCTACAGAATCTATAAGAGTCCACCAGGAAGGGAACTCTTGTGAGTGGAAAGAGAGAACTCTTCTTTTCGTTCACCTTCCATCCATGCGACCTTAGAAATGCCAGTACTAACTCTGTATGAGACTTGGCAGTTTGAAAGCTTGAAGCTTGTATCAGAATGTCGTCTAGGTACGGAGCTACCGCAATTCCTCGCGGTCTTAGTACCGCCAGAAGAGCACCCAGAACCTTTGTGAAGATTCTCGGAGCCGTAGCCAATCCGAATGGAAGAGCTACAAACTGGTAATGCCTGTCTAGAAAGGCAAACCTTAGATACCGGTAATGATCTTTGTGAATCGGTATGTGAAGGTAAGCATCCTTTAAATCCACTGTGGTCATGTACTGACCCTTTTGGATCATGGGTAAAATTGTCCGAATAGTTTCCATTTTGAACGATGGAACTCTTAGGAATTTGTTTAGGATCTTTAAATCCAAGATTGGCCTGAAAGTTCCCTCTTTTTTGGGAACCACAAACAGATTTGAGTAAAACCCTTGTCCTTGTTAAGACCGCGGAACCGGATGGATCACTCCCATTAATAAAAGATCTTGTACGCAGCGTAGAAACGCCTCTTTCTTTATTTGGTTTGTTGACAACCTTGACAGATGAAATCTCCCTCTTGGGGGAGAGAATTTGAAGTCTAGAAGGTATCCCTGAGATATGATCTCTAACGCCCAGGGATCCTGGACATCTCTTGCCCAAGCCTGGGCGAAGAGAGAAAGTCTGCCCCCCACTAGATCCGTTCCCGGATCGGGGGCCCTCGATTCATGCTGTCTTAGGGGCAGCAGCAGGTTTCCTGGCCTGCTTGCCCTTGTTCCAGGACTGGTTAGGTCTCCAGCCTTGTCTGTATCGAGCAACAGCTCCTTCCTGTTTTGGTGCAGAGGAAGTTGATGCTGCTCCTGCTTTGAAATTACGAAAGGAACGAAAATTAGACTGTCTAGCCTTAGGTTTGGCTCTGTCTTGAGGTAGGGCATGGCCTTTACCTCCTGTAATGTCAGCGATAATTTCTTTCAATCCGGGCCCGAATAAGGTCTGCCCTTTGAAAGGTATATTAAGCAATTTAGATTTAGAAGTAACGTCAGCTGACCAGGATTTTAGCCACAGTGCTCTGCGTGCCTGAATGGCGAATCCGGAATTCTTAGCCGTAAGTTTAGTTAAATGTACTACGGCATCTGAAATAAATGAGTTAGCTAACTTAAGGGCTTTAAGCTTGTGTGTAATCTCATCTAATGGAGCTGATTCAAGTGTCTCTTCCAGAGACTCAAACCAAAATGCTGCTGCAGCAGTGACAGGCGCAATGCATGCAAGAGGTTGCAATATAAAACCTTGTTGAACAAACATTTTCTTAAGGTAACCCTCTAACTTTTTATCCATTGGATCTGAAAAGGCACAGCTATCCTCCACCGGGATAGTGGTACGCTTAGCTAAAGTAGAAACTGCTCCCTCCACCTTAGGTTATAGTTTGCCATAAGTCCCGTGTGGTGGCGTCTATTGGAAACATCTTTCTAAATATCGGAGGGGGTGAGAACGGCACACCGGGTCTATCCCACTCCTTAGTAACAATTTCAGTAAGTCTCTTAGGTATAGGAAAAACGTCAGTACTCGCCGGTACCGCAAAATATTTATCCAACCTACACATTTTCTCTGGTATTGCAACTGTGTTACAATCATTCAGAGCCGCTAACACCTCCCCTAGTAATACACGGAGGTTTTCCAGCTTAAATTTAAAGTTTGAAATATCTGAATCCAGTTTGTTTGGATCAGAACCGTCACCCGCAGAATGAAGCTCTCCGTCCTCATGTTCTGCAAATTGTGACGCAGTGTCTGACATGGCCCTAATATTATCAGCGCACTCTGTTCTCACCCCAGAGTGATCACGCTTACCTCTTAGTTCTGGTAATTTAGCCAAAACTTCAGTCATAACAGTAGCCATATCCTGTAATGTGATTTGTAATGGCCGCCCAGATGTACTCGGCGCTACAATATCACGCACCTCCCGAGCGGAAGATGCAGGTACTGACACGTGAGGCGAGTTAGTCGGCATAACTCTCCCCTCGTTGTTTGGTGAAATATGTTCAATTTGTACAGATTGACTTTTATTTAAAGTAGCATCAATACAGTTAGTACATAAATTTCTATTGGGCTCCACTTTGGCTTTAGCACATATAGCACAGATATCTTCCTCTGAATCAGACATGTTTAACACACTAGCAAATAAACTAGCAACTTGGAAATACTTTTCAAGTAATTTACTATAATATGAAAACGTACTGTGCCTATAAGAAGCACAGAAAAAGTTATGACAGTTGAAAATTAATAAACTGAAAAGTTATAGCATAAAATCTTTGTAAAAAACACAATTTTAGCAAAGGATTGCTCCCATTAGCAAAGGATAACTAACCCTGATAGCAGAAAAAAAATACAGAAATAAACGTTTTTTTATCACAGTCAACTACAATCTCACAGCTCTGCTGTGAGTGATTACCTCCCTCAAAACAAGTTTTGAAGACCCCTGAGTTCTGTAGAGATGAACCGGATCATGCAGGGAAGACAATAAACTTCTGACTGAATTTTTTGATGCGTAGCAAAAGCGCCAAAAAAGGCCCCTCCCCCTCACACATAACAGTGAGAGAGATCAGTAAACTGTCATAAATTAAATAAAACGACTGCCAAGTGGAAAAAAATAGTGCCCAAAACATTTTTTCACCCAGTACCTCAGAAAATTAAACGATTTTACATGCCAGCAAAAAACGTTTAACATTAATAAATTGAGTGTTATTAAAAAGCCTGTTGCTAGTCCCTGCAAATTAGGCTAAAGTTTTATGCATACAGTATAATTCCAGTGAAGTGCCATTCCCCAGAATACTGAAGTGTAAAATATACATAAATGACAGCCTGATACCAGTTGCTGCTACTGCATTTAAGGCTGAGTTTACATTATATCGGTATGGCAGAATTTTCTCATCAATTCCATTGTCAGAAAATAATAAGCTGCTACATACCTCTTTGCAGATTAATCTGCCCGCTGTCCCCTGATCTGAAGTTTACCTTTCCTCAGATGGCCGAGAAACAGCAATATGATCTTAACTACTCCGGCTAAAATCATAGAAAAACTCAGGTAGATTCTTCTTCAAATTCTACCAGAGAAGGAATAACACACTCCGGTGCTATTATAAAATAACAAACTTTTGATTGAAGGTATGAAACTAAGTATAATCACCACAGTCCTCTCACACATCCTATCTATTCGTTGGGTGCAAGAGAATGACTGGTAATGGCAGTTAGGGGAGGAGCTATATGGCAGCTCTGCTGGGTGAATCCTCTTGCACTTCCTGTTGGGGAGGAGTTAATATCCCATAAGTAATGGATGATCCGTGGACTGGATACACTTAACAAGAGAAACATAGGATGTTATTTACAGTGAAGAGGTAGAATTATAAGTGAATTGTATCAGCAAGTTATCAATGTTAAAAACAGCAAGACAGAAGTCAATGATTCTAAAAAGATATAAGTTTATTTAATACAATAAAATAAGAGTCAGATATGATAGCACACGTAGTGTCTAGTGTGATGTGGATAGAGAAAATACCTAGCTCTAAGGATGAGCTCGAACAAGCAAGTTGCAATAGGTAGATATTTAAAAACTATCTAAAACACTAGTTAAGAGTTAATCCTGGCTAGAAAATATGTATTAACAATAATAATCACAGTGCTCTAACTAGAGCTAAAATTCACTAAGTGTGATCAATGTACATAAATGAAATTGAGAGGCAAACTAAAATACATTCAAGGCAATGCTGACTGACTGGACGTCCAGTTTAAAAATAGTACATATAAAACATAAAATAATAAAAAACAGCGAGTGGGCTGTCACACAGAACAAAGGTGTTTGCTGCCCAATAGAGCAATAGTCTCTATAGCAGACAGTGATAAGAACAATGACCGGTCATATATATAGATCTAGGGTGGCTAATAGCAAGCAGGATGGCTGTAGGAACAGTGAACAGTTCACTCTCATATGTAGTTGATCTTGCTCTGACGAGTATTGGATCAAGCTATCATATGAGAGGGGTACCTGAGGGTTGCCGGCTTGTAGTCTGTTGTGAGGGTGGCTACCAGGAGCCGTACCAAAAGATTGAATGAAGTAGGAAATCCCCTTGTTAGAACTTGGGTCCTTTGGGTCTTTATACTCCTCTCGCGGACCGTTTACTTTACCGCTGTCCTCTAGGCTGACAGGTGCGGTGCCGGTCGCTGGGGCTGTGTCAGATTCTCTCAGCTGTTGTAAGTGACGCTTCCGCTTACGTTCTGGATGCTTTGCGTGTGGTCGTCATCAGCTGGGTTTCCAGTTTGGAATGTTTCCAAAGTAGGTCTGCTCAAATGACAGAGCTCACCAAACGTCTTAATTTCACGCTTGGGATATGACAGATATTTTCTTTTCTAGAACAAAGTGCCAAACAAAGTGCCAAACTTCAACGCGTTTCCCCCCTTCCTTGGGGCTTTTTCAAGAAGTGTTTAGTGTCAGTATTGGGTATTATTAAATACCCCTCCTCTTGCTATTGATAGGTTAGTCTTAATATAGGGGTGTGGAAAACTTCTAAAGGCTCTCTTAAGGTGGTTCAGGTAAAGATACCTTTAATAAAAAGCAGTCATAGTCCTTTATTTAAAAGACAAATAAATATCTGTACATTCTGCACTTAGCACAGTACTAATCAAAAAACACACCCTTTGGTGACCATATATAGGGAAATCTATAAACTAAACAATTTTAAACAGGTTAATTACTTTATAGAGTGATGTTTTTTCTTTTTAGTATGTATATACAGCTCACAGAGTAGAAACCTCTTAGATACATAGTGGTTATCAAACAGTAGTGAACAGAGATAATTAACAGGGAGTAGAATAAGAAACAATATCACAATAAGGTGCATATGTTGGTATGTTCCCATAGTTTTTTCTATTCATCAAACATAAATGGTGTTATATCCAATTCTGAGTTAAGCCCTAATGGGTGTAAGGTTTTCATGTTATATATTAATTCTGCCTCTTTTTTGAGTAACTTGGTATCAAAGTTTCCTCCTCTCCAATCTGGCTTCACTTTCATTATACCCCAAAAAGAGAGATCTTTAATTTTGTTATTGTGTACATCTCTAAAGTGTTTATACAAATGTGTGTCCATTTTCCCTTTTTCTATTATGCAGAGATGTTCTCTTATTCGTTCTCTTAACGTTCTTGAGGTCTCCCCTAAATACTGTTTTTTACAGCTACATTGTAATAAATAGATTATGCCCTTATCAGTGCAGCGTATTGTGTCTTTAATGGGGAATGTCTCACCGGTTTGTGTTGATTTGTATTCTTTAATTTTGCTGCTATAATTGCATGATCTACAGCAATGGCAAGGAAAAAATCCATATAATGGATTACCTGATAGGTCTTGTTCTTTTAAATTATTTTTTGTTTTGAATTCACTAGGTGCTAATATGGTTTTTAGATTTCTCGCTTTTTTATAGATAAATTTTGGATTTTTGGAAATTTTGTCTCCTATAATGGGGTCCTCTCTGACATGATGCCAATGTTTTTTAATAATTCTCTCTATTCTTTTGTGTTCCCCATTGTATTGTGTTATGAAGGGGACTACTATCTCATCAGTTCCTTTAATTTCTGTTGTAGTTTTATCTTTATATTTTAATAATTGATGTCTATCTGTAAGTCTAATTTCCTTAAGATTGTCTTCTATCAATTTATCCTCATATCCTTTTTCACTAAATTTTGAGCTCAGGATTTTTGCTTGTTCCTCATAGTCTATTATGTTAGAGCAATTCTTTCTTATTCGCAGGAACTGCGCTCTGGGGATATTATTTTTCCATTTTGGCAAATGGCAGCTAGCTGCGTGTATGAAGTTGTTTGAGTCAACTTTCTTAAAAAAGGTTTTTGTAGTAAATTTATCTGTTTCCAATATAATGTCAAGATCAAGAAAAGAGATTTTTTCTTTGCTTAGTTCATACGTGAAAGACAATCCTTTATTATTAGTATTCATTGCTGTAAAAAATTCAATTAATGAGGTATTGTCTCCTTTCCAAATTATCAGAATATCATCTATGTATCTCTTGTATGACACCAGGTTTTGCGCCAAGCTACTAGAACCCAGAAATTCGGATTCCCAGTCTCCCATAAAAAGGTTTGCGTAAACCTGGTGCCCATAGCTGTACCTTTTATTTGTAGGTACATCTTCTGGTTAAAGGAGAAGATATTATTCTCTAATATAAACCTGATACTGTCAAGTATGAATTCTCTTTGTTCTCTATCTATTGTGTTATCTTTGTGAAGAAAATTTGAAACCGCCTTGATACCTAATTCGTGTGAAATATTCGTATAGAGAGATGTCACATCACAGGTAGCCATTATTATCTCTCCCTCTACTTTTAGATTATCTAATAGTTGTAAAACTTGTGTTGAGTCTCTCAGAATTGGATATAACTTAACTCAGAATTGGATATAACACCATTTATGTTTGATGAATAGAAAAAACTATGGGAACATACCAACATATGCACCTTATTGTGATATTGTTTCTTATTCTACTCCCTGTTAATTATCTCTGTTCACTACTGTTTGATAACCACTATGTATCTAAGAGGTTTCTACTCTGTGAGCTGTATATACATACTAAAAAGAAAAAACATCACTCTATAAAGTAATTAACCTGTTTAAAATTGTTTAGTTTATAGATTTCCCTATATATGGTCACCAAAGGGTGTGTTTTTTGATTAGTACTGTGCTAAGTGCAGAATGTACAGATATTTATTTGTCTTTTAAATAAAGGACTATGACTGCTTTTTATTAAAGGTATCTTTACCTGAACCACCTTAAGAGAGCCTTTAGAAGTTTTCCACACCCCTATATTAAGACTAACCTATCAATAGCAAGAGGAGGGGTATTTAATAGCACCCAATACTGACACTAAACACTTCTTGAAAAAGCCCCAAGGAAGGGGGGGAAAGCGTTGAAGTTTGGCACTTTGTTTGGCACTTTGTTCTAGAAAAGAAAATATCTGTCATATCCCAAGCGTGAAATTAAGACGTTTGGTGAGCTCTGTCATTTGAGCAGACCTACTTTGGAAACATTCCAAACTGGAAACCCAGCTGATGACGACCACACGCAAAGCATCCAGAACGTAAGCGGAAGCGTCACTTACAACAGCTGAGAGAATCTGACACAGCCCCAGCGACCGGCACCGCACCTGTCAGCCCAGAGGACAGCGGTAAAGTAAACGGTCCGCGAGAGGAGTATAAAGACCCAAAGGACCCAAGTTCTAAAAAGGGGATTTCCTACTTCATTCAATCTTTTGGTACGGCTCCTGGTAGCCACCCTCACAACAGACTACAAGCCGGCAACCCTCAGGTACCCCTCTCATATGATAGCTTGATCCAATACTCGTCAGAGCAAGATCAACTACATATGAGAGTGAACTGTTCACTGTTCCTACAGCCATCCTGCTTGCTATTAGCCACCCTAGATCTATATATATGACCGGTCATTGTTCTGATCACTGTCTGCTATAGAGACTATTGCTCTATTGGGCAGCAAACACCTTTGTTCTGTGTGACAGCCCACTCGCTGTTTTTTATTATTTTATGTTTTATATGTACTATTTTTAAACTGGACGTCCAGTCAGTCAGCATTGCCTTAAATGTATTTTAGTTTGCCTCTCAATTTCATTTATGTACATTGATCACACTTAGTGAATTTTAGCTCTAGTTAGAGCACTGTGATTATTATTGTTAATACATATTTTCTAGCCAGGATTAACTCTTAACTAGTGTTTTAGATAGTTTTTAAATATCTACCTATTGCAATTTGCTTGTTCGAGCTCATCCTTAGAGCTAGGTATTTTCTCTATCCACATCACACTAGACACTACGTGTGCTATCATATCGGACTCTTATTTTATTGTATTAAATAAACTTATATCTTTTTAGAATCATTGACTTCTGTCTTGCTGTTTTTAACATTGATCACTTGCTGATACAATTCACTTATAATTCTACCTCTTCACTGTAAATAACATCCTATATTTCTTATCCTCCACCTGGGTGTATTGACCCCCTCTTGTGTATTGAGAATTACTCATTGATTTTGGGATCACATACCTTAGCTGTTAGCGCCAGTACTTTTCTCTTCATTTTCTAACCCTTTTTTGGCCCTTGTGAGAGGGACCATTTTCTGTACTTGGCTGGTAGAAATAAGCGCTGATTCATACTTCTTTTTCAAAATTGTCACTACTCTCACTTTTTTTAATCTAGCAGCTATTTTCTAAGTGATTAAAAAAAAACATATAGAAAAAAAAAAACATAATTTATGCTTACCTGATAAATTCCTTTCTTCTGTTGTGTGATCAGTCCACGGGTCATCATTACTTCTGGGATATAACTCCTCCCCAACAGGAAATGCAAGAGGATTCACCCAGCAGAGCTGCATATAGCTCCTCCCCTCTACGTCACTCCCAGTCATTCGACCAAGAATCAACGAGAAAGGAGAAACCAAGGGTGAAGTGGTGACTGGAGTATAATTTAAAAGATATTTACCTGCCTTAAAACAGGGCGGGCCGTGGACTGATCACACAACAGAAGAAAGGAATTTATCAGGTAAGCATAAATTATGTTTTCTTCTGTTATGTGTGATCAGTCCACGGGTCATCATTACTTCTGGGATACCAATACCAAAGCAAAAGTACACGGATGACGGGAGGGATAGGTAGGCTCATTATACAGAAGGAACCACTGCCTGAAGAACCTTTCTCCCAAAAATAGCCTCCGAAGAAGCAAAAGTGTCAAATTTGTAAAATTTGGAAAAAGTATGAAGCGAAGACCAAGTTGCAGCCTTGCAAATCTGTTCAACAGAGGCCTCATTCTTAAAGGCCCAAGTGGAAGCCACAGCTCTAGTAGAATGAGCTGTAATTCTTTCAGGAGGCTGCTGTCCAGCAGTCTCATAGGCTAAACGAATTATGCTACGAAGCCAGAAGGAGAGAGAGGTAGCCGAAGCCTTATGACCTCTCCTCTGACCAGAATACACGACAAACAGGGAAGACGTTTGTCGAAAATCCTTAGTTGCCTGCAAGTAGAACTTGAGGGCACGAACTACATCCAGATTGTGTAGAAGACGTTCCTTCTTTGAAGAAGGATTTGGACACAAGGATGGAACAACAATCTCTTGATTGATATTCCTGTTAGTGACTACCTTAGGTAAGAACCCAGGTTTAGTACGCAGAACTACCTTGTCTGAGTGAAAAATCAGATAAGGAGAATCACAATGTAAGGCTGATAACTCAGAGACTCTTCGAGCCGAGGAAATAGCCATTAAAAACAGAACTTTCCAAGATAACAATTTTATATCAATGGAATGAAGGGGTTCAAACGGAACACCCTGTAAAACGTTAAGAACTAAGTTTAAACTCCATGGCGGAGCAACAGTTTTAAACACAGGCTTGATCCTAGCTAAAGCCTGACAAAAGGCCTGGACGTCTGGATTTTCTGACAGACGCCTGTGTAACAAGATGGACAGAGCTGAGATCTGTCCCTTTAATGAGCTAGCCGATAAACCCTTTTCTAAACCTTCTTGTAGAAAGGACAATATCCTAGGAATCCTAACCTTACTCCAGGAGTAACCTTTGGATTCGCACCAGTATAGGTATTTACGCCATATCTTATGGTAAATCCTTCTGGTAACAGGCTTCCTAGCCTGTATCAGGGTATCAATAACCGACTCAGAAAAACCACGTTTTGATAAAATCAAGCGTTCAATTTCCAAGCAGTCAGCTTCAGAGAAGTTAGATTTTGATGTTTGAATGGACCCTGTATCAGAAGGTCCTGTCTTAGAGGTAGAGACCAAGGCGGACAGGATGACATGTCCACTAGATCTGCATACCAAGTCCTGCGTGGCCATGCAGGCGCTATTAGAATCACTGATGCTCTCTCCTGTTTGATTTTGGCAATCAATCGAGGAAGCAGCGGGAAGGGTGGAAACACATAAGCCATCCCGAAGTTCCAAGGTGCTGTCAAGGCATCTATCAGAACCGCTCCCGGATCCCTGGATCTGGACCCGTAGCGAGGAAGTTTGGCGTTCTGGCGAGACGCCATGAGATCTATCTCTGGTTTGCCCCAACGTCGAAGTATTTGGGCAAAGACCTCCGGATGAAGTTCCCACTCCCCCGGATGAAAAGTCTGGCGACTCAAGAAATCCGCCTCCCAGTTCTCCACTCCCGGGATGTGGATTGCTGACAGGTGGCAAGAGTGAGACTCTGCCCAGCGAATTATCTTTGATACTTCCATCATTGCTAGGGAGCTTCTTGTCCCTCCTTGATGGTTGATGTAAGCTACAGTCGTGATGTTGTCCGACTGAAACCTGATGAACCCCCGAGTTTTTAACTGGGGCCAAGCCAGAAGGGCATGGAGAACTGCTCTTAATTCCAGAATGTTTATTGGCAGGAGACTTTCCTCCTGATTCCATTGTCCCTGAGCCTTCAGAGAATTCCAGACAGCGCCCCAACCTAGTAGGCTGGCGTCTGTTGTTACAATTGTCCAGTCCGGCCTGCTGAATGGCATCCCCCTGGACAGATGTGGCCGAGAAAGCCACCATAGAAGAGAGTTTCTGGTCTCTTGATCCAGATTCAGAGTAGGGGACAAGTCTGAGTAATCCCCATTCCACTGACTCAGCATGCACAATTGCAGCGGTCTGAGATGTAGACGTGCAAAGGGTACTATGTCCATTGCTGCTACCATTAAGCCGATCACCTCCATGCATTGAGCTACTGACGGGAGTTGAATGGAATGAAGGACACGGCATGCATTTAGAAGCTTTGTTAATCTGTCTTCTGTCAGATAAATCTTCATTTCTACAGAATCTATAAGAGTCCCCAAGAATGGAACTCTTGTGAGAGGAAAAAGAGAACTCTTCTTTTCGTTCACTTTCCATCCATGCGACCTTAGAAATGCCAGAACTAACTCTGTATGAGACTTGGCAGTTTGAAAGCTTGAAGCTTGTATCAGAATGTCGTCTAGGTACGGAGCTACCGAAATTCCTCGCGGTCTTAGTACCGCCAGAAGGGCACCCAGAACCTTTGTGAAGATTCTTGGAGCCGTAGCCAATCCGAATGGAAGAGCTACAAACTGGTAATGCCTGTCTAAGAAGGCAAACCTTAGATACCGGTAATGATCTTTGTGAATCGGTATGTGAAGGTAAGCATCCTTTAAATCCACTGTGGTCATGTACTGACCCTTTTGGATCATGGGTAAGATTGTCCGAATAGTTTCCATTTTGAACGATGGAACTCTTAGGAATTTGTTTAGGATCTTTAAATCCAAGATTGGCCTGAAAGTTCCCTCTTTTTTGGGAACCACAAACAGGTTTGAGTAAAACCCTTGTCCTTGTTCCGACCGCGGAACCGGATGGATCACTCCCATTAATAACAGATCTTGTACACAGCGTAGAAACGCTTCTTTCTTTATCTGGTTTGTTGACAACCTTGACAGATGAAATCTCCCTCTTGGGGGAGAGAATTTGAAGTCTAGAAGGTATCCCTGAGATATGATCTCTAGCGCCCAGGGATCCTGAACATCTCTTGCCCAGGCCTGGGCGAAGAGAGAGAGTCTGCCCCCCACTAGATCCGGTCCCGGATCGGGGGCCCTCGGTTCATGCTGTCCTTGGGGCAGCAGCAGGTTTCCTGGCCTGCTTGCCCTTGTTCCAGGACTGGTTAGGTTTCCAGCCTTGTCTGTAACGAGCAACAGCTCCTTCCTGTTTTGGTGCAGTGGAAGTTGATGCTGCTCCTGCTTTGAAATTCCGAAAGGGACGAAAATTAGACTGTCTAGCCTTAGCTTTGGCTTTGTCTTGAGGCAGGGCGTGGCCCTTACCTCCTGTAATGTCAGCGATAATTTCTTTCAAACCGGGCCCAAATAAAGTTTGCCCCTTGAAAGGTATATTAAGTAATTTGGACTTAGAAGTTACATCAGCTGACCAGGATTTTAGCCACAGCGCCCTACGTGCCTGAATGGCGAATCCTGAGTTCTTAGCCGTAAGTTTGGTTAAATGTACTACGGCCTCCGAAATGAATGAATTAGCTAGTTTAAGGACTCTAAGCCTGTCCGTAATGTCGTCCAGCGTAGCTGAACTAAGGTTCTCTTCCAGAGACTCAATCCAAAATGCTGCCGCAGCCGTAATCGGCGCGATGCATGCAAGGGGTTGCAATATAAAACCTTGTTGAACAAACATTTTCTTAAGGTAACCCTCTAATTTTTTATCCATTGGATCTGAAAAAGCACAGCTATCCTCCACCGGGATAGTGGTACGCTTAGCTAAAGTAGAAACTGCTCCCTCCACCTTAGGGACCGTTTGCCATAAGTCCCGTGTGGTGGCGTCTATTGGAAACATCTTTCTAAATATTGGAGGGGGTGAGAACGGCACACCGGGTCTATCCCACTCCTTAGTAACAATTTCAGTTAGTCTCTTAGGTATAGGAAAAACGTCAGTACTCGCCGGTACCGCAAAGTATTTATCCAACCTACACAATTTTTCTGGTATTGCAACAGTGTTACAATCATTAAGAGCCGCTAAAACCTCCCCTAGTAATACACGGAGGTTCTCCAATTTAAATTTAAAATTTGAAATATCTGAATCCAATCTGTTTGGATCAGAACCATCACCCACAGAATGAAGCTCTCCGTCCTCATGTTCTGCAAGCTGTGACGCAGTATCAGACATGGCCCTAGTATTATCAGCGCACTCTGTTCTCACCCCAGAGTGATCACGCTTGCCTCTTAGTTCTGGTAATTTAGCCAAAACTTCAGTCATAACAGTAGCCATATCTTGTAATGTTATCTGTAATGGCCGCCCAGATGTACTAGGCGCCATAATATCACGCACCTCCCGGGCGGGAGATGCAGGTACTGACACGTGAGGCGAGTTAGTCGGCATAACTCTCCCCTCGCTGTTTGGTGAAATTTGTTCAATTTGTACAGATTGGCTTTTATTTAAAGTAGCATCAATACAGTTAGTACATAAATTTCTATTGGGCTCCACCTTGGCATTGGAACAAATGACACAGATATCTTCCTCTGAATCAGACATGTTTAACACACTAGCAATAAACTTGCAACTTGTTTACAATCTTATTTAACAAAAACGTACTGTGCCTCAAAGAGCACTAAACGATTAAATGACAGTTGAAATAATGAACTGAAAGACAGTTATAGCATCAATCCTTAAAAACAACACAACTTTTAGCAAAGGTTTGTTCCCATTAGTAAAGTAACAATAATTAAATTTGAAACATAAAAATTACAGAGCAACGTTTTTAATCACAGTCAATATATAAGTCTCACAGCTCTGCTGAGAGAATCTACCTCCCTCCAAAGAAGTTTGAAGACCCCTGAGATCTGTTAGAGATGAACCGGATCATGCAGGAAATACAAGAGTAACTGACTGGAATTTTTTGATGCGTAGCAAAGAGCGCCAAAAACGGCCCCTCCCCCTCACACACAGCAGTGAGAGAGAAACGAAACTGTCACAATTAAAACAAGCAACTGCCAAGTGGAAAAATAATGCCCAAATATTTATTCACTCAGTACCTCAGAAAATGCAAACGATTCTACATTCCAGCAAAAACGTTTAACATAATAAATACCTATTAAAAGGTTTAATGTACTTTTAACAGAGTAATTCCGGTGAAATACCATCCCCAGAATACTGAAGTGTAGAGTATACATACATGTCATTATAACGGTATGGCAGGATTTTCTCATCAATTCCATTCAGAAAATAAAAACTGCTACATACCTCAATGCAGATTCATCTGCCCGCTGTCCCCTGATCTGAAGCTTTTACCTCCCTCAGATGGCCGAGAAACAGCAATATGATCTTAACTACTCCGGTTAAAATCATAGTAAAAACTCTGGTAGATTCTTCTTCAAACTCTGCCAGAGAGGCAATAACACGCTCCGGTGCTATTGTAAAATAACAAACTTTTGATTGAAGTTATAAAAACTAAGTATAATCACCATAGTCCTCTCACACATCCTATCTAGTTGCTGGGTGCAAGAGAATGACTGGGAGTGACGTAGAGGGGAGGAGCTATATGCAGCTCTGCTGGGTGAATCCTCTTGCATTTCCTGTTGGGGAGGAGTTATATCCCAGAAGTAATGATGACCCGTGGACTGATCACACATAACAGAAGAAACATATATTAAGTACCACTAAAATATGGATTTCTTCACAACAAGAAGCAACATATTACTAGAATTAGATAATGCAGACATAAATACAGGAGTAGAAATACCACAAGACACAAATTTAAGTACAAGGGATCTAATGAACGAACTTGAAAAAATATTAATCAAGGAACTGAAACAAAAAACTGAACTAAACTATTTAGAGAAATATATAGCCTTAAACATAGTCCCAAGGGGTCTAAGATTAGAGAAGAAATGCACATTTGAGCTCAATGAGTCCCTCCAAGATGAATGGTTTAACTCTTTAGAAAAAGCATCTTTTACTCTCATCAACATCATTAAAAAATCAAGAAATATTAGCTTAAAAGATATCGACAAAAGAGTAAATGAGATTAAAGATACTCTAGAGACTAGAAAAGACTCAGAGACCTTTAAAGAAAAACAAATTGAAATAATAAGAACTCTCAAACATACCAATAATGAATTACAATTAATTAAAAAAAGAAAACTAAAGAGAGATAAAGATGATTATGCTGCTAACATTATAGAAGAAGATACCCAAAGAAATACAATACACCCACATGAGAACAAAAATATAATACATAATGTAAAACTAAAACCTTCCTTTAATGAAAGATCAGCTAATCCCAGAACCCCAAGTAATCATAGGAAAAATGATAACTACAGAAGTAGAAACACGTCAGCATTTAATTCACCTATTATATCTAGAAATGATAACCAATATGAGACTAACCATAGTTGGCAAAATTTACCACCAAAAAGACAGGAATTTAATAATCAACAGTCTTATTATTTTAATCATGAAAGATCTAATAGGAACTACCCAGACTATGAGAGAAACTTCCCAAATCAATACAATAACTATCCATCTAATGAATGGAGAAATGATAGAAACTTAGTGAGACCACTCATGGAAAGGCACAATGGCTACCCCCCACATGAATGGAGAAATGAAAAAACCTCAGATAGACTAATTCCAGAAAGACAAACTTACACTAAACAGAGAAACGAAAAAAATTGGCGTATACCCTTAAGAAACAGATACCAACCCCTCTCACGTAAACCAGAAAATGAACCCAAAACAGATAGGAATGACATACCCCAAGGAGCACATTTTTTAGGGGACAACCCAAGAGCAGAGCACGCAAGGGGGGTAATCCTAGAAAAAGTGCAATTGGCTCCTCTAATGAATCAAAGAAAAAGAACATTAGAGGAAAGAGAGGAGGAAGGAGACGAACTAATAAAGAGACCCAGAGAAAGGAGGGAGATATGGTAGAACCCTCTAACCAAGGTGTATTTAACATCAGTAAAATAGAGTTGAGTAAGGAAGAAAGAAAAGTATTAGGACGTGGCTTAACCTTTGCCCCAACTACAAAACTTAATAAGTTTGAAACGCACATCAATGTGACACAATTCGTACGAAAATTAACGTTAAAAAGACATTTTCTGAAACATCCTCTAGAATTTAATAATAAACAACCTACAATAACTACTACTAAATTTATACACACTGAACTGAAACCCAAATCCAGATTTTACCCGGTACATGATAAAGGAAAAAATGTTGAAATCTTTGAAAAACTAGTTCAGAAAGACCTTGAAAAATGCAATCTAAATAAGAAACTTCCATTAAATCTGACCAAATCAGAAAATGCTACTCTCCAAAAGTTAAAAAAGAACAAAGATATTATCCTCAAACCAGCGGACAAAGGGGGGGGGGGAATTGTCATTATGGATAAAGACTACTATATACAAGAGGCAGAAAGATTATTAAATGATAATTCAACATATAAGGAACTGAAGAGAGACCCCACAAGAGCCGACCAAATCATCCTAAAGATGCATTTAGATAAAGCCAAGACAAAGGGCATTTTAAACATAAAAGAATATAACTTTTTATATCCAGAATTCCCAAAAATACCAATATTTTACTTCTTGCCTAAAATACACAAAAGTTTAGAAAATCCCCCAGGCCGCCCAATTATATCAGGAATACAGTCACTAACTGCAAACTTATCTCAGTATATTGATAAGTTTCTTCAAAAATACGTAAGACAATTGCCATCTTTTTTGAGAGACTCAACACAAGTTTTACAACTATTAGATAATCTAAAAGTAGAGGGAGAGATAATAATGGCTACCTGTGATGTGACATCTCTCTATACGAATATTGCACACGAATTAGGTATCAAGGCGGTTTCAAATTTTCTTCACAAAGATAACACAATAGATAGAGAACAAAGAGAATTCATACTTGACAGTATCAGGTTTATATTAGAGAATAATATCTTCTCCTTTAACCAGAAGATGTACCTACAAATAAAAGGTACAGCTATGGGCACCAGGTTTGCGCCAAGCTACGCAAACCTTTTTATGGGAGACTGGGAATCCGAATTTCTGGGTTCTAGTAGCTTGGCGCAAAACCTGGTGTCATATAAGAGATACATAGATGATATTCTGATAATTTGGAAAGGAGACAATACCTCATTAATTGAATTTTTTACAGCAATGAATACTAATAATAAAGGATTGTCTTTCACGTATGAACTAAGCAAAGAAAAAATCTCTTTTCTTGATCTTGACATTATATTGGAAACAGATAAATTTACTACAAAAACCTTTTTTAAGAAAGTTGATTCAAACAACTTCATACACGCAGATAGCTGCCATTTGCCAAAATGGAAAAATAATATCCCCAGAGCGCAGTTCCTGCGAATAAGAAAGAATTGCTCTAACATAATAGACTATGAGGAACAAGCAAAAATCCTGAGCTCAAAATTTAGTGAAAAAGGATATGAGGATAAATTGATAGAAGACAATCTTAAGGAAATTAGACTTACAGATAGACATCAATTATTAAAATATAAAGATAAAACTACAACAGAAATTAAAGGAACTGATGAGATAGTAGTCCCCTTCATAACACAATACAATGGGGAACACAAAAGAATAGAGAGAATTATTAAAAAACATTGGCATCATGTCAGAGAGGACCCCATTATAGGAGACAAAATTTCCAAAAATCCAAAATTTATCTATAAAAAAGAGAGAAATCTAAAAACCATATTAGCACCTAGTGAATTCAAAACGAAAAATAATTTAAAAGAACAAGACCTATCAGGTAATCCATTATATGGATTTTTTCCTTGCCATTGCTGTAGATCATGCAATTATAGCAGCAAAATTAAAGAATACAAATCAACACAAACCGGTGAGACATTCCCCATTAAAGACACAATACGCTGCACTGATAAGGGCATAATCTATTTATTACAATGTAGCTGTAAAAAACAGTATTTAGGGGAGACCTCAAGAACGTTAAGAGAACGAATAAGAGAACATCTCTGCATAATAGAAAAAGGGAAAATGGACACACATTTGTATAAACACTTTAGAGATGTACACAATAACAAAATTAAAGATCTCTCTTTTTGGGGTATAATGAAAGTGAAGCCAGATTGGAGAGGAGGAAACTTTGATACCAAGTTACTCAAAAAAGAGGCAGAATTAATATATAACATGAAAACCTTACACCCATTAGGGCTTAACTCAGAATCAGTGGCGTCACTAGGGTTGGTGTCACCCGGTGCGGTAAGTCATGGTGTCACCCCCCCCCCCCCCAGAAAGCAGACACACACAAAAACACAGGCAAACACACATACAAACACTCAGACACACTTAAAAACATACTCAGATGCACACACAAACACTCGGAAACACACTCAGACACACACACAAAAACACACACACAAAAACACTGAGACACACAAAAACTCAGACACACACATACAAAATATGTAAACTGCACTGCATTAATTATGAAGCTCATGCCTAGAGCTGCTCCCTGGCTCAGCAGAACATCAAATGAAAGATAAACAGAGCACTCTAAAATAAATCACTAAAGAAAAGGTTTAGGTGCACAAACTATGAAAATTCTGCTCTCTGACTCTGTTCCAAGTCTGTCAGTGCACAGCCCTGTCACTGAGCAGTGAGCACAGATAGGCAGGCAGGTTTAGGCTAGCAGCGCAACTTTGCAAGCCCCACGGCACACCCACAACATTCATAGTGAAATTGGGCAGGGGAGGAGCAAAGTACAAACAAGCAAAAGCAGCCGGGAAAACTATTTGTTGAAATTGCAGCACTGGCTCAAGGGGCAAAAAAATTGTGTGTCTACAACTTCCCCAGTCCCACTAATGTTCACAAATGCCAGCCTCTAATAAAATGATCTATGCATCTCAACATTGTATTTCTTTGAATTTCAATAAAATTAAAAAAAAATAAAAAAAATAAAAAAATTTTTTGGTGTCACCCGGGTGCGGCCCCCCCCCCTGCCCCCCCCCCCTAGTGACGCCACTGCTCAGAATTGGATATAACACCATTTATGTTTGATGAATAGAAAAAACTATGGGAACATACCAACATATGCACCTTATTGTGATATTGTTTCTTATTCTACTCCCTGTTAATTATCTCTGTTCACTACTGTTTGATAACCACTATGTATCTAAGAGGTTTCTACTCTGTGAGCTGTATATACATACTAAAAAGAAAAAACACCACTCTATAAAGTAATTAACCTGTTTAAAATTGTTTAGTTTATAGATTTCCCTATATATGGTCACCAAAGGATGTGTTTTTTGATTAGTACTGTGCTAAGTGCAGAATGTACAGATATTTATTTGTCTTTTAAATAAAGGACTATGACTGCTTTTTTTAAAGGTATCTTTACCTGAACCACCTTAAGAGAGCCTTTAGAAGTTTTCCACACCCCTATATTAAGACTAACCTATCAATAGCAAGAGGAGGGGTATTTAATAGCACCCAATACTGACACTAAACACTTCTTGAAAAAGCCCCAAGGAAGGGGGGAAACGCGTTGAAGTTTGGCACTTTGCTTGGCACTTTGTTCTAGAAAAGAAAATATCTGTCATATCCCAAACGTGAAATTAAGACGTTTGGTGAGCTCTGTCATTTGAGCAGACCTACTTTGGAAACATTCCAAACTGGAAACCCAGCTGATGACGACCACACGCAAAGCATCCAGAACGTAAGCGTCACTTACAACAGCTGAGAGAATCTGACACAGCCCCAGCGACCGGCACCGCACCTGTCAGCCCAGAGGACAGCGGTAAAGTAAACGGTCCGCGAGAGGAGTATAAAGACCCAAAGGACCCAAGTTCTAACAAGGGGATTTCCTACTTCATTCAATCTTTTGGTACGGCTCCTGGTAGCCACCCTCACAACAGACTACAAGCCGGCAACCCTCAGGTACCCCTCTCATATGATAGCTTGATCCAATACTCGTCAGAGCAAGATCAACTACATATGAGAGTGAACTGTTCACTGTTCCTACAGCCATCCTGCTTGCTATTAGCCACCCTAGATTTATATATATGACCGGTCATTGTTCTGATCACTGTCTGCTATAGAGACTATTGCTCTATTGGGCAGCAAACACCTTTGTTCTGTGTGACAGCCCACTCGCTGTTTTTTATTATTTTATGTTTTATATGTACTATTTTTAAACTGGACGTCCAGTCAGTCAGCATTGCCTTGAATGTATTTTAGTTTGCCTCTCAATTTCATTTATGTACATTGATCACACTTAGTGAATTTTAGCTCTAGTTAGAGCACTGTGATTATTATTGTTAATACATATTTTCTAGCCAGGATTAACTCTTAACTAGTGTTTTAGATAGTTTTTAAATATCTACCTATTGCAACTTGCTTGTTCGAGCTCATCCTTAGAGCTAGGTATTTTCTCTATCCACATCACACTAGACACTACGTGTGCTATCATATCGGACTCTTATTTTATTGTATTAAATAAACTTATATCTTTTTAGAATCATTGACTTCTGTCTTGCTGTTTTTAACATTGATCACTTGCTGATACAATTCACTTATAATTCTACCTCTTCACTGTAAATAACATCCTATATTTCTTATCCTCCACCTGGGTGTATTGACCCCCTCTTGTGTATTGAGAATTACTCATTGATTTTGGGATCACATACCTTAGCTGTTAGCGCCAGTACTTTTCTCTTCATTTTCTAACCCTTTTTTGGCCCTTGTGAGAGGGACCATTTTCTGTACTTGGCTGGTAGAAATAAGCGCTGATTCATACTTCTTTTTCAAAATTGTGTATAACATTGTGCCTGGGTGTATGTATGTCTGTGTATAACATTGTGCCTGGGTGTATGTATGTCTGTGTATAACATTGTGCCTGGGTGTATGTATGTCTGTGTATAACATTGTGCCTGGGTGTATATATCTCTCTGTATAACATTGTGCCTGGGTGTATGTATGTCTGTGTATAACATTGTGCCTGGGTGTATGTATGTCTGTATATAACATTGTGCCTGGGTGTATGTATGTCTGTGTATAACATTGTGCCTGGGTGTATGTATGTCTGTGTATAACATTGTGCCTGGGTGTATGTATGTCTGTGTATAACATTGTGCCTGGGTGTATGTATGTCTGTGTATAACATTGTGCCTGGGTGTATGTATGTCTGTGTATAACATTGTGCCTGGGTGCATGCATGTCTGTGTATAACATTGTGCCTGGGTGTATGTATGTCTGTGTATAACATTGTGCCTGGTTGTATGTATGTCTGTGTATAACATTGTGCCTGGGTGTATGTATGTCTGTGTATAACATTGTGCCTGGGTGTATGTATGTCTCTGTATAACATTGTGCCTGGGTGTATGTATGTCTCTGTATAACATTGTGCCTGGGTGTATATATCTCTCTGTATAACATTGTGCCTGGGTGTATGTATGTCTGTGTATAACATTGTGCCTGGGTGTATGTATGTCTGTGTATAACATTGTGCCTAGGTGTATGTATGTCTGTGTATAACATTGTGCCTGGGTGTATGTATGTCTGTGTATAACATTGTGCCTGGGTGTATGTATGTCTCTGTATAACATTGTGCCTGGGTGTATGTATGTCTCTGTATAACATTGTGCCTGGGTGTATATATCTCTCTGTATAACATTGTGCCTGGGTGCATGTATGTCTGTGTATAACATTGTGCCTGGGTGTATGTATGTCTGTGTATAACATTGTGCCTGGGTGTAAATATGTCTCTGTATAACATTGTGCCTGGGTGCATGTATGTCTGTGTATAACACTGTGCCTGGGTGTATGTATGTCTGTGTATAACATTGTGCCTGGGTGTATGTATGTCTGTGTATAACATTGTGCCTCGGTGCATGTATGTCTGTGTATAACATTGTGTCTGGGTGTATGTATGTCTGTGTATAACATTGTGCCTGGGTCTGGGTGTATATATGTCTGTGTATAACATTGTGCCTGGGTGTATATATGTCTCTGTATAACATTGTGCCTGGGTGTATATATGTCTCTGTATAACATTGTGCCTGGGTGTATATATGTCTCTGTATAACATTGTGCCTGTGTGTATGTATGTCTGTGTATAACATTGTGCCTGTGTGTATGTATGTCTGTGTATAACATTGTGCCTGGGTGTATGTATGTCTCTGTATAACATTGTGCCTGGGTGCATGTATGTCTGTGTATAACATTGTGCCTGGGTGTATGTATGTCTGTGTATAACATTGTGCCTGGGTGTATGTATGTCTCTGTATAACATTGTGCCTGGGTGCATGTATGTCTGTGTATAACATTGTGCCTGGGTGAATGAATGTCTGTGTATAACATTGTGCCTGGGTGTATATAGGTCTCTGTATAACATTGTGCCTGGGTGTATGTATGTCTGTGTATAACATTATGCCTGGGTGTATGTATGTCTGTGTATAACATTGTGCCTGGGTGTATGTATGTCTGTGTATAACATTATGCCTGGGTGTATGTATGTCTCTGTATAACATTGTGCCTGGGTGTATGTATGTCTGTGTATAACATTGTGCCTGGGTGCATGTATGTCTCTGTATAACATTGTGCCTGGGTGCATGTATGTCTGTGTATAACATTGTGCCTGGGTGTATGTATGTCTGTGTATAACATTGTGCCTGGGTGTATATAGGTCTCTGTATAACATTGTGCCTGGGTGTATGTATGTCTGTGTATAACATTATGCCTGGGTGTATGTATGTCTGTGTATAACATTGTGCCTGGGTGTATGTATGTCTGTGTATAACATTGTGCCTGGTTGTATGTATGTCTGTGTATAACATTGTGCCTGGGTGTATGTATGTCTGTGTATAACATTGTGCCTGGGTGTATGTATGTCTGTGTATAACATTGTGCCTGGGTGTATGTATGTCTGTGTATAACATTGTGCCTGGGTGTATGTATGTCTGTGTATAACATTGTGCCTGGGTGTATGTATGTCTGTGTATAACATTGTGCCTGGGTGCATGTATGTCTGTGTATAACATTGTGCCTGGGTGCATGTATGTCTGTGTATAACATTGTGCCTGGGTTTATGTATGTCTGTGTATAACATTGTGCCTGGGTGTATGTATGTCTGTGTATAACATTGTGCCTGGGTGTATGTATGTCTGTGTATAACATTGTGCCTGGGTGCATGTATGTCTGTGTATAACATTGTGCCTGGGTGTATGTATGTCTGTGTATAACATTGTGCCTGGTTGTATGTATGTCTGTGTATAACATTGTGCCTGGGTGTATGTATGTCTGTGTATAACATTGTGCCTGGGTGTATGTATGTCTCTGTATAACATTGTGCCTGGGTGTATGTATGTCTCTGTATAACATTGTGCCTGGGTGTATATATCTCTCTGTATAACATTGTGCCTGGGTGTATGTATGTCTGTGTATAACATTGTGCCTGGGTGTATGTATGTCTGTGTATAACATTGTGCCTGGGTGTATGTATGTCTGTGTATAACATTGTGCCTGGGTGTATGTATGTCTGTGTATAACATTGTGCCTGGGTGTATGTATGTCTCTGTATAACATTGTGCCTGGGTGTATGTATGTCTCTGTATAACATTGTGCCTGGGTGTATATATCTCTCTGTATAACATTGTGCCTGGGTGTATGTATGTCTGTGTATAACATTGTGCCTGGGTGTATGTATGTCTCTGTATAACATTGTGCCTGGGTGCATGTATGTCTGTGTATAACATTGTGCCTGGGTGTATGTATGTCTGTGTATAACATTGTGCCTGGGTGTATATATGTCTCTGTATAACATTGTGCCTGGGTGCATGTATGTCTGTGTATAACATTGTGCCTGGGTGTATGTATGTCTGTGTATAACATTGTGCCTGGGTGTATGTATGTCTGTGTATAACATTGTGCCTCGGTGCATGTATGTCTGTGTATAACATTGTGTCTGGGTGTATGTATGTCTGTGTATAACATTGTGCCTGGGTCTGGGTGTATATATGTCTGTGTATAACATTGTGCCTGGGTGTATATATGTCTCTGTATAACATTGTGCCTGGGTGTATATATGTCTCTGTATAACATTGTATGTATGTCTCTGTATAACATTGTGCCTGGGTGCATGTATGTCTGTGTATAACATTGTGCCTGGGTGTATGTATGTCTGTGTATAACACTGTGCCTGGGTGTATGTATGTCTCTGTATAACATTGTGCCTGGGTGCATGTATGTCTGTGTATAACATTGTGCCTGGGTGAATGTATGTCTGTGTATAACATTGTGCCTGGGTGTATATAGGTCTCTGTATAACATTGTGCCTGGGTGTATGTATGTCTGTGTATAACATTATGCCTGGGTGTATGTATGTCTGTGTATAACATTGTGCCTGGGTGTATGTATGTCTGTGTATAACATTGTGCCTGGGTGTATGTATGTCTGTGTATAACATTATGCCTGGGTGTATGTATGTCTCTGTATAACATTGTGCCTGGGTGTATGTATGTCTGTGTATAACATTGTGCCTGGGTGCATGTATGTCTCTGTATAACATTGTGCCTGGGTGCATGTATGTCTGTGTATAACATTGTGCCTGGGTGTATGTATGTCTGTGTATAACATTGTGCCTGGATGTATATAGGTCTCTGTATAACATTGTGCCTGGGTGTATGTATGTCTGTGTATAACATTATGCCTGGGTGTATGTATGTCTGTGTATAACATTGTGCCTGGGTGTATGTATGTCTGTGTATAACATTGTGCCTGGGTGTATGTATGTATGTGTATAACATTGTGTCTGGGTGTATGTATGTCTGTGTATAACATTGTGCCTGGGTGCTTGTATGTCTGTGTATAACATTGTGTCTGGGTGCATGTATGTCTGTGTATAACATTGTGCCTGGGTGCATGTATGTCTGTGTATAACATTGTGCCTGGGTGTATGTATGTCTGTGTATAACATTGTGCCTGGGTCTGGGTGTATATATGTCTCTGTATAACATTGTGCCTGGGTGTATGTATGTCTGTGTATAACATTATGCCTGGGTGTATGTATGTCTGTGTATAACATTGTGCCTGGGTGTATGTATGTCTGTGTATAACATTGTGCCTGGGTGTATGTATGTCTGTGTATAACATTGTGCCTGGGTGTATGTATGTCTGTGTATAACATTGTGCCTGGGTGTATGTATGTCTGTGTATAACATTGTGCCTGGGTGTATATATCTCTCTGTATAACATTGTGCCTGGGTGTATGTATGTCTGTGTATAACATTGTGCCTGGGTGTATGTATGTCTGTGTATAACATTGTGCCTGGGTGTATGTATGTCTGTGTATAACATTGTGCCTGGGTGCATGTATGTCTGTGTATAACATTGTGCCTGGGTGTATGTATGTCTGTGTATAACATTGTGCCTGGGTGTATGTATGTCTGTGTATAACATTGTGCCTGGGTGTATGTATGTCTGTGTATAACATTGTGCCTGGGTGTATGTATGTCTGTGTATAACATTGTGCCTGGGTGCATGTATGTCTGTGTATAACATTGTGCCTGGGTGTATGTATGTCTGTGTATAACATTGTGCCTGGGTGTATGTATGTCTGTGTATAACATTGTGCCTGGGTGTATGTATGTCTGTGTATAACATTGTGCCTGGGTGTATATATCTCTCTGTATAACATTGTGCCTGGGTGTATGTATGTCTGTGTATAACATTGTGCCTGGGTGTATGTATGTCTGTGTATAACATTGTGCCTGGGTGTATGTATGTCTGTGTATAACATTGTGTCTGGGTGCATGTATGTCTGTGTATAACATTGTGCCTGGGTGTATGTATGTCTGTGTATAACATTGTGCCTGGGTGTATGTATGTCTGTGTATAACATTGTGCCTGGGTGTATGTATGTCTGTGTATAACATTGTGCCTGGGTGTATGTATGTCTGTGTATAACATTGTGCCTGGGTGTATGTATGTCTGTGTATAACATTGTGCCTGGGTGCATGTATGTCTGTGTATAACATTGTGCCTGGGTGTATGTATGTCTGTGTATAACATTGTGCCTGGGTGTATGTATGTCTGTGTATAACATTGTGCCTGGGTGTATGTATGTCTGTGTATAACATTGTGCCTGGGTGTATATATCTCTCTGTATAACATTGTGCCTGGGTGTATGTATGTCTGTGTATAACATTGTGCCTGGGTGTATGTATGTCTGTGTATAACATTGTGCCTGGGTGCATGTATGTCTGTGTATAACATTGTGTCTGGGTGTATGTATGTCTGTGTATAACATTGTGCCTGGGTGCATGTATGTCTGTGTATAACATTGTGCCTGGGTGTATGTATGTCTGTGTATAACATTGTGCCTGGGTGTATGTATGTCTGTGTGTATGTCTGTGTATAACATTGTGCCTGGGTGTATGTATGTCTGTGTATAACATTGTGCCTGGATGCATGTATGTCTGTGTATAACATTGTGCCTGGGTGTATGTATGTCTGTGTATAACATTGTGCCTGGGTGTATGTATGTCTGTGTATAACATTGTGCCTGGGTGTATGTATGTCTGTGTATAACATTGTGCCTGGGTGTATATATCTCTCTGTATAACATTGTGCCTGGGTGTATATATGTCTCTGTATAACATTGTGCCTGGGTGTATGTATGTCTGTGTATAACATTGTGCCTGGGTGTATGTATGTCTGTGTATAACATTGTGCCTGGGTGTATGTATGTCTGTGTATAACATTGTGCCTGGGTGTATGTATGTCTGTGTATAACATTGTGCCTGGGTGCATGTATGTCTGTGTATAACATTGTGCCTGGGTGCATGTATGTCTGTGTATAACATTGTGTCTGGGTGTATGTATGTCTGTGTATAACATTGTGCCTGGGTGTATGTATGTCTGTGTGTATGTCTGTGTATAACATTGTGCCTGGGTGTATGTATGTCTGTGTATAACATTGTGCCTGGGTTTATGTATGTCTGTGTATAACATTGTGCCTGGGTGTATGTATGTCTGTGTATAACATTGTGCCTGGGTGTATGTATGTCTGTGTATAACATTGTGCCTGGGTGTATATATCTCTCTGTATAACATTGTGCCTGGGTGTATGTATGTCTGTGTATAACATTGTGCCTGGGTGTATTTATGTCTGTGTATAACATTGTGCCTGGGTGTATGTATGTCTGTGTATAACATTGTGCCTGGGTGCATGTATGTCTGTGTATAACATTGTGTCTGGGTGTATGTATGTCTGTGTATAACATTGTGCCTGGGTGCATGTATGTCTGTGTATAACATTGTGCCTGGGTCTGGGTGTATGTATGTCTGTGTATAACATTGTGCCTGGGTGTATGTATGTCTGTGTATAACATTGTGCCTGGGTGTATGTATGTCTGTGTATAACATTGTGCCTGGGTGTATATATCTCTCTGTATAACATTGTGCCTGGGTGTATGTATGTCTGTGTATAACATTGTGCCTGGGTGTATGTATGTCTGTGTATAACATTGTGCCTGGGTGTATGTATGTCTGTGTATAACATTGTGCCTGGGTGCATGTATGTCTGTGTATAACATTGTGTCTGGGTGTATGTATGTCTGTGTATAACATTGTGCCTGGGTCTGGGTGTATATATGTCTGTGTATAACATTGTGCGTGGGTGTATATATGTCTCTGTATAACATTGTGCCTGGGTGTATGTATGTCTGTGTATAACATTGTGCCTGGGTGTATGTATGTCTGTGTATAACATTGTGCCTGGGTGTATATATGTCTGTGTATAACATTGTGCCTGGGTGTATGTATGTCTGTGTATAACATTGTGCCTGGGTGCATGTATGTCTGTGTATAACATTGTGTCTGGGTGTATGTATGTCTGTGTATAACATTGTGCCTGGGTGTATGTATGTCTGTGTATAACATTGTGCCTGGGTGTATGTATGTCTATGTATAACATTGTGCCCGGGTGTATGTATGTCTGTGTATAACATTGTGCCTGGGTGCATGTATGTCTGTGTATAACATTGTGTCTGGGTGTATGTATGTCTGTGTATAACATTGTGCCTGGGTGTATGTATGTCTGTGTATAACATTGTGCCTGGGTGTATGTATGTCTGTGTATAACATTGTGCCTGGGTGTATATATCTCTCTGTATAACATTGTGCCTGGGTATATATATCTCTCTGTATAACATTGTGCCTGGGTGTATGTATGTCTGTGTATAACATTGTGCCTGGGTGCATGTATGTCTCTGTATAACATTGTGCCTGGGTGCATGTATGTCTGTGTATAACATTGTGCCTGGGTGTATGTATGTCTGTGTATAACATTGTGCCTGGGTGTATATAGGTCTCTGTATAACATTGTGCCTGGGTGTATGTATGTCTGTGTATAACATTATGCCTGGTGTATGTATGTCTGTGTATAACATTGTGCCTGGGTGTATGTATGTCTGTGTATAACATTGTGCCTGGGTGTATGTATGTCTGTGTATAACATTGTGTCTGGGTGCTTGTATGTCTGTGTATAACATTGTGTCTGGGTGCATGTATGTCTGTGTATAACATTGTGCCTGGGTGCATGTATGTCTGTGTATAACATTGTGCCTGGGTGTATGTATGTCTGTGTATAACATTGTGCCTGGGTCTGGGTGTATATATGTCTCTGTATAACATTGTGCCTGGGTGTATGTATGTCTGTGTATAACATTATGCCTGGGTGTATGTATGTCTGTGTATAACATTGTGCCTGGGTGTATGTATGTCTGTGTATAACATTGTGCCTGGGTGTATGTATGTCTGTGTATAACATTGTGCCTGGGTGTATGTATGTCTGTGTATAACATTGTGCCTGGGTGTATGTATGTCTGTGTATAACATTGTGCCTGGGTGTATATATCTCTCTGTATAACATTGTGCCTGGGTGTATGTATGTCTGTGTATAACATTGTGCCTGGGTGTATGTATGTCTGTGTATAACATTGTGCCTGGGTGTATGTATGTCTCTGTATAACATTGTGCCTGGGTGCATGTATGTCTGTGTATAACATTGTGCCTGGGTGTATGTATGTCTGTGTATAACATTGTGCCTGGGTGTATGTATGTCTGTGTATAACATTGTGCCTGGGTGTATGTATGTCTGTCTGTGTATAACATTGTGCCTGGGTATATATATCTCTCTGTATAACATTGTGCCTGGGTGTATGTATGTCTGTGTATAACATTGTGCCTGGGTGTATGTATGTCTGTGTATAACATTGTGCCTGGGTGTATGTATGTCTGTGTATAACATTGTGCCAGGGTGCATGTATGTCTGTGTATAACATTGTGTCTGGGTGTATGTATGTCTGTGTATAACATTGTGCCTGGGTGTATGTATGTCTGTGTATAACATTGTGCCTGGGTGTATGTATGTCTATGTATAACATTGTGCCCGGGTGTATGTATGTCTGTGTATAACATTGTGCCTGGGTGCATGTATGTCTGTGTATAACATTGTGTCTGGGTGTATGTATGTCTGTGTATAACATTGTGCCTGGGTGTATGTATGTCTGTGTATAACATTGTGCCTGGGTGTATGTATGTCTGTGTATAACATTGTGCCTGGGTGTATATATCTCTCTGTATAACATTGTGCCTGGGTATATATATCTCTCTGTATAACATTGTGCCTGGGTGTATGTATGTCTGTGTATAACATTGTGCCTGGGTGCATGTATGTCTCTGTATAACATTGTGCCTGGGTGCATGTATGTCTGTGTATAACATTGTGCCTGGGTGTATGTATGTCTGTGTATAACATTGTGCCTGGGTGTATATAGGTCTCTGTATAACATTGTGCCTGGGTGTATGTATGTCTGTGTATAACATTATGCCTGGGTGTATGTATGTCTGTGTATAACATTGTGCCTGGGTGTATGTATGTCTGTGTATAACATTGTGCCTGGGTGTATGTATGTCTGTGTATAACATTGTGTCTGGGTGTATGTATGTCTGTGTATAACATTGTGCCTGGGTGCTTGTATGTCTGTGTATAACATTGTGTCTGGGTGCATGTATGTCTGTGTATAACATTGTGCCTGGGTGCATGTATGTCTGTGTATAACATTGTGCCTGGGTGTATGTATGTCTGTGTATAACATTGTGCCTGGGTCTGGGTGTATATATGTCTCTGTATAACATTGTGCCTGGGTGTATGTATGTCTGTGTATAACATTATGCCTGGGTGTATGTATGTCTGTGTATAACATTGTGCCTGGGTGTATGTATGTCTGTGTATAACATTGTGCCTGGGTGTATGTATGTCTGTGTATAACATTGTGCCTGGGTGTATGTATGTCTGTGTATAACATTGTGCCTGGGTGTATGTATGTCTGTGTATAACATTGTGCCTGGGTGTATATATCTCTCTGTATAACATTGTGCCTGGGTGTATGTATGTCTGTGTATAACATTGTGCCTGGGTGTATGTATGTCTGTGTATAACATTGTGCCTGGGTGTATGTATGTCTCTGTATAACATTGTGCCTGGGTGCATGTATGTCTGTGTATAACATTGTGCCTGGGTGTATGTATGTCTGTGTATAACATTGTGCCTGGGTGTATGTATGTCTGTGTATAACATTGTGCCTGGGTGTATGTATGTCTGTCTGTGTATAACATTGTGCCTGGGTATATATATCTCTCTGTATAACATTGTGCCTGGGTGTATGTATGTCTGTGTATAACATTGTGCCTGGGTGTATGTATGTCTGTGTATAACATTGTGCCTGGGTGTATGTATGTCTGTGTATAACATTGTGCCAGGGTGCATGTATGTCTGTGTATAACATTGTGCCTGGGTGTATGTATGTCTGTGTATAACATTGTGCCTGGGTGTATGTATGTCTGTGTATAACATTGTGCCTGGGTGTATGTATGTCTGTGTATAACATTGTGCCTGGGTGTATGTATGTCTGTGTATAACATTGTGCCTGGGTGCATGTATGTCTGTGTATAACATTGTGCCTGGGTGTATGTATGTCTGTGTATAACATTGTGCCTGGGTGTATGTATGTCTGTGTATAACATTGTGCCTGGGTGTATGTATGTCTGTGTATAACATTGTGCCTGGGTGTATATATCTCTCTGTATAACATTGTGCCTGGGTGTATGTATGTCTGTGTATAACATTGTGCCTGGGTGTATGTATGTCTGTGTATAACATTGTGCCTGGGTGTATGTATGTCTGTGTATAACATTGTGCCTGGGTGTATGTATGTCTGTGTATAACATTGTGCCTGGGTGTATGTATGTCTGTGTATAACATTGTGCCTGGGTGTATGTATGTCTGTGTATAACATTGTGCCTGGGTGTATGTATGTCTGTGTATAACATTGTGCCTGGGTGCATGTATGTCTGTGTATAACATTGTGCCTGGGTGTATGTATGTCTGTGTATAACATTGTGCCTGGGTGTATGTATGTCTGTGTATAACATTGTGCCTGGGTGTATGTATGTCTGTGTATAACATTGTGCCTGGGTGTATATATCTCTCTGTATAACATTGTGCCTGGGTGTATGTATGTCTGTGTATAACATTGTGCCTGGGTGTATGTATGTCTGTGTATAACATTGTGCCTGGGTGTATGTATGTCTGTGTATAACATTGTGCCTGGGTGCATGTATGTCTGTGTATAACATTGTGTCTGGGTGTATGTATGTCTGTGTATAACATTGTGCCTGGGTGTATGTATGTCTGTGTGTATGTCTGTGTATAACATTGTGCCTGGGTGTATGTATGTCTGTGTATAACATTGTGCCTGGGTGTATGTATGTCTGTGTATAACATTGTGCCTGGGTGTATGTATGTCTGTGTATAACATTGTGCCTGGGTGTATATATCTCTCTGTATAACATTGTGCCTGGGTGTATATATGTCTCTGTATAACATTGTGCCTGGGTGTATGTATGTCTGTGTATAACATTGTGCCTGGGTGTATGTATGTCTGTGTATAACATTGTGCCTGGATGCATGTATGTCTGTGTATAACATTGTGCCTGGGTGTATGTATGTCTGTGTATAACATTGTGCCTGGGTGTATGTATGTCTGTGTATAACATTGTGCCTGGGTGCATGTATGTCTGTGTATAACATTGTGCCTGGGTGTATGTATGTCTGTGTATAACATTGTGCCTGGGTGTATGTATGTCTGTGTATAACATTGTGCCTGGGTGTATGTATGTCTGTGTATAACATTGTGCCTGGGTGTATATATCTCTCTGTATAACATTGTGCCTGGGTGTATGTATGTCTGTGTATAACATTGTGCCTGGGTGTATGTATGTCTGTGTATAACATTGTGCCTGGGTGTATGTATGTCTGTGTATAACATTGTGCCTGGGTGCATGTATGTCTGTGTATAACATTGTGTCTGGGTGTATGTATGTCTGTGTATAACATTGTGCCTGGGTGTATGTATGTCTGTGTGTATGTCTGTGTATAACATTGTGCCTGGGTGTATGTATGTCTGTGTATAACATTGTGCCTGGGTGTATGTATGTCTGTGTATAACATTGTGCCTGGGTGTATGTATGTCTGTGTATAACATTGTGCCTGGGTGTATATATCTCTCTGTATAACATTGTGCCTGGGTGTATATATGTCTCTGTATAACATTGTGCCTGGGTGTATGTATGTCTGTGTATAACATTGTGCCTGGGTGTATGTATGTCTGTGTATAACATTGTGCCTGGATGCATGTATGTCTGTGTATAACATTGTGCCTGGGTGTATGTATGTCTGTGTATAACATTGTGCCTGGGTGTATGTATGTCTGTGTATAACATTGTGCCTGGGTGTATATATCTCTCTGTATAACATTGTGCCTGGGTGTATGTATGTCTGTGTATAACATTGTGCCTGGGTGTATTTATGTCTGTGTATAACATTGTGCCTGGGTGTATGTATGTCTGTGTATAACATTGTGCCTGGGTGCATGTATGTCTGTGTATAACATTGTGTCTGGGTGTATGTATGTCTGTGTATAACATTGTGCCTGGGTGCATGTATGTGTGTGTATAACATTGTGCCCGGGTGTATGTATGTCTGTGTATAACATTGTGCCTGGGTGTATGTATGTCTGTGTATAACATTGTGCCTGGGTGTATGTATGTCTGTGTATAACATTGTGCCTGGGTGTATATATCTCTCTGTATAACATTGTGCCTGGGTGTATGTATGTCTGTGTATAACATTGTGCCTGGGTGTATGTATGTCTGTGTATAACATTGTGCCTGGGTGTATGTATGTCTGTGTATAACATTGTGCCTGGGTGCATGTATGTCTGTGTATAACATTGTGTCTGGGTGTATGTATGTCTGTGTATAACATTGTGCCTGGGTCTGGGTGTATATATGTCTGTGTATAACATTGTGCGTGGGTGTATGTATGTCTGTGTATAACATTGTGCCTGGGTGTATGTATGTCTCTGTATAACATTGTGCCTGGGTGTATGTATGTCTGTGTATAACATTGTGCCTGGTGTATGTATGTCTGTGTATAACATTGTGCCTGGGTGTATATATGTCTGTGTATAACATTGTGCCTGGGTGTATGTATGTCTGTGTATAACATTGTGCCTGGGTGCATGTATGTCTGTGTATAACATTGTGTCTGGGTGTATGTATGTCTGTGTATAACATTGTGCCTGGGTGTATGTATGTCTGTGTATAACATTGTGCCTGGTGTATGTATGTCTGTGTATAACATTGTGCCTGGGTGTATGTATGTCTGTGTATAACATTGTGCCTGGGTGTATGTATGTCTGTGTATAACATTGTGCCTGGGTGCATGTATGTCTGTGTATAACATTGTGTCTGGGTGTATGTATGTCTGTGTATAACATTGTGCCTGGGTGTATGTATGTCTGTGTATAACATTGTGCCTGGGTGTATGTATGTCTATGTATAACATTGTGCCCGGGTGTATGTATGTCTGTGTATAACATTGTGCCTGGGTGCATGTATGTCTGTGTATAACATTGTGTCTGGGTGTATGTATGTCTGTGTATAACAATGTGCCTGGGTGTATATATGTCTGTGTATAACATTGTGCCTGGGTGTATATATGTCTGTGTATAACATTGTGCCTGGGTGTATGTATGTCTGTGTATAACATTGTGCCTGGGTGTATGTATGTCTGTGTATAACATTGTGCCTGGGTGTATGTATGTCTGTGTATAACATTGTGCCTGGGTGTATATATCTCTCTGTATAACATTGTGCCTGGGTATATATATCTCTCTGTATAACATTGTGCCTGGGTGTATGTATGTCTGTGTATAACAATGTGCCTGTGTGCACTATAACTGTGACTAATTATCGGTTTATGTGTGGTTTATTGTTGTGTGTGCATATTACATATCGTCCTTCCCCAAAATTCACTAACTTTCTAGCAAATAAATCGCTCATGTTAATTTGTTATTCAAGGGATCCAGTGCTCTAACTCTCCTCTTAAAATATTAGTGAATTACTTGTTGAGGAGATTCTTTAAAGCAAGGTCTCTCCAGTCTGTTAATTTAGGGAGAATATGAACTAAAGAATGGATTTCTTAATGAGGCGTCATCAACAAGAGCCACTAAATAATATAAGAATTTAAGACTGGAGCGGCAGTGCCAATTTAGTGAATCTATGTGTGTGTTTGTGTGCACAAACATCTGGGTCATCATTCCCTATCAGGCTCCGTACACCCTCCAGCCTCACAGATTCCTTAGTTATTCTGCAGAACACTTTCACTGAAGAATAAAGAGAAGGGGGGCTTTAGTGAAAAGCTGTAGAGAACCATATAAGTAGTGTTGAGGACTGCTGAGACTGTTAGTAAAACAAGTATAGTGTATTTTATTCTATAAAGCTTATTCACTAAAGAATGGTGGTGCACTGGATAAAAATGGAATTGGAGAGACTGAAGTCTGTAATAGCGCCTGCAAGCCACCTATTCCTATCTTACTCTGTGAAGTCAGTGGTATAGTTAGCGCTGCTTTAGGTACCAATAAGTCAGCTACTGCATAATAGTGATAATACTGATAATAGGGATTTACTCCTTTCTTGCCAAGCACAAGCAAAACTAAGAAACTCCTTTGTTGCAACACGCATAGGAGTGATTACATTTTTAACTGCCGCTTACAAACCAGTGAATACCTCTTGGCTGACACTCACATAGCATAGAATTAGCATTACTAACAGAGTCTGTGCAGACACGTGCAGGTAGGCAGAGACAGGAACTGCATAGTGTTCTTTCTAAAGAGCAAGAAAGCTGCATGCCGCTGAGATACTCTAAAAATGTAATTTATTTGAAAAAGTGACCTTCAGGAGAAGCTCAGAAGTGAGTCCAACATTTTTCTAAAAAAAATAAATAATAATAATAATAATAAAATGTGCAGTTGGAAAAGCAATCAAGGTAACACAATGGGGTGCGTCTGCTCCCTAAAATCTACTGCAGACATAATTACTGGCTCTTTAAAGAGACATAAAACTAAAAACTGCAATTCAATTTAAAAAAAAGAAAGTGGAAAACTGGCTGGTATCTACTATCCTTTCTGTAAAGCAGAGTTTACAGCACTTTACCTCCTACCTTCAGATTCTGACCTCATGCTCTCGTATTTATTTGAAAGGACATGAAACCAAAATGTCTCTTTTATGATTCAGATAAAACGTGTAATTTTAAACAGCTTTCTTATTTACTTCTATTATTACATTTTCTTCATTCTCTTTCTTATCTTTTGTTGAAAAGCAGCCCCGGAGCGTGCACGTGTCTTGAGTACTATATGGAACAATGTTATCCATTTGCAAGAGCACTATTTCCTACAGTGTAGTGCGCCAGATGCCTACCTAGGTATCTCTTCAACAGAGAATACCATGGGATCAAAGCAAATTTGATAATAAAAGTTGGAAACTTTTTTTAAATGTACGCTCTGTCTGAATCACAATAGATTTTTTTGGTGTTTTATATCCCTTTAATGTTCATATCATATATTTGAAAGATTCTATCATCCAGTAACAGTTATGAAGAGAGGGCCAAGAGGCAATATATAGATATATTTGGGCCCCCATTTGTAATTCTCTGTAGTAAATAATATAAGTAACATAAGAAGAACAGCTGATTGATACATAGATAACTAGAAAAACGATAGACATTTGATCAGCTTTATGCCCAAACTAAACCTTGGAGTTGATACACATGGCCCCTGCACCACTCCCTTTATTTCAGCTATATACTCAAATAGCACCTCACAACAGACGGACGCCAGCTATATATCATATGCAGAGCCAGTAGACCCATAATAACAAAAGAATCCAGGGTAGAAAAATGTTATGCATAAAATGTAACTTTTACTTATAGTATTGTAAAATTCACAAAGTATAAGGTCATAACCAACAGACTCTCTTCACCATATACCCTACGCATTCCTTACCTGAAGCATGGCACTTCGTTAGGGTTATCTAGCGCCCTCTACAGTTCTAAATGTATACTGAAACATTTGAACAACTGTATCCTTTCTACAATAACGTCAAAAGGTTATCTACTTATTTTATTACAAATATTTTGGAAATATATACTTGAGTTACACAGAGACCATTACAGCAAGAAAATTGTGATTCATACACACTTAAGCATATTTACATTATTGTTGTGACAATAGACAACATTACTAATCACACATTATATAATATATATAATTCAGCATAGATTAGCTTTTTTTCTTTTAGAAATGTTATAGAGTCTATTAAAGGATGCACAATTACATATTTCTATACAAATAAACTTCGTGATACATGATATCCTGAATAGGAGTGCAATTTATAGCAGCTTGTGTGACTTGCCAACCCAGTGAAAGTGCTGTAAAAATGATTCCACGGTTCAGACACACATTATACAATCCAAGAAAGTGGAGTAAGATACAAAAAAAAACACCAGTGCTTAAAGGGACACTAAAGTCAACATTACATTTTCATCATTTAAACACCCACACAAAAAAATCCACACAATCTTTTATAGAAAAAAAATCTACTACTCCATTGAAATTTAGTAAGTGCTATTGCATTGTCTTTTTTAGTAAGTATTTGTTGATAATGCAATTCTACTGTATTTCACGGTCCTTTAAATACAGCTTTGGGTGTTATTCTGAATAACTCTGTTATATCAGTGTGTGTTTTATAATCTTATCATACCTCCCACTGTTTGTTATTGAGCAAAACTAAATGATATATAGAGTTGCATGCTGTCATGTAATTCTGCAGGTTATCTTCTAGCTATACAAGGTATTCTGCTTACTAGCAAAGAATACACACTATCACTATCTATGTTATTAGTTTACGCCATAAAATCATATAGCTATATAATATATTACATATATCCACATATACAGCTGGGCAGTCAAGTGATACCGAACAGAAAGGGATATTGAAGTCTAAATTAAAGGGACATTGAACACTAAATAAATGCTAGATAGAATGAAGCATTCAAAGAAAAGATTAGTCTGAGAATAACATGCAGATGTATTTTTTAAAGTTTCATTAGCTAAGTGCAAAGTATGAGTGTCTACAAAACAATGGGAGCAGCCATGTTGTAACTTAGGTTACCTTTTCTGCTGTGTCCTGAACTTTCATTTCTAACAGGAACTGAAAAGCTCACAATTTCAGAATGGAATTACAGGAAACTGCAGAGTTGTCTTAATATATACGATTTATAATTTTATATTCCCCTCTCAAAATGCTCCTTTCTATGACAGAATACCTAGGTAGGCACCAGCGTGCGCACATGTTGAGTGCTATATGGCAACGGAATCTGCATTTGTAAAGTATAAACACTACTGGAAACCCTTGCGCACTCTTAAGCCTACTGAAGTATGCAAGAGAAGAGGCGCATTTCATAATAAAAAAGTGGACTATTTGTTAATTATATATGCTCCTTCTGAATTATGAAACTTTAAATTTAATTTCCATGTTAAATTCTGCAACATAATAACAGCTGGCAATATTTATGCCCCCTGGTTTGCACTGCCTCAGGCTTCTGATGTAGGAGTACCCATAGGAAGATAAAGTGCAACAGCCTGAGAATGTTGTCTCTAACGTCCCTCATTTCCCAGCACCCTTAGCTGAGCTCTGGATAATTTCAGATATGGTAAGTCTGGAGGGGGTGCAGAGTCTAACCATTTGCTTACTTGTTTACCTCTAACTCTCCCCCCTGTGATGAACCATCTGTTACAACCCCCATCTCTAAAACAAGCAACTCCCTAAACCATCACAAGCCTCCTAATGACATTCACCCTCTTATCTTAATGACACCCACACTGAAGCAAAACAACCGTCCTCAAACAGTTTGTCAGAATATTATACTGTGTTATACTGTGTGTCTCTATACTAAAGTAATTGCTGCTGGTTTTTACATACAGGGGATTCTATGTCTCTTTACTTTTTAAGGTTTCTTTATTTTGCCATGATGTAGGTATAATATATTTTTATATTTAGTAAAAAAACAACAATGTATTTTGATGATATTTTTTATTTAGATCGCTATTGGCACTCTTACAGTAAGCTAGTTTCTTTCAATTCTTTATTTCAAATGCATCTGAGCCATGATTTGTTCATTCTCACAAATGAGAGAAACAAAACATCTACTCACCATCTGAAACTGTAGCCCCCACCTCTCCTAAATACTGTGAAGCGTGTTATAGGGATAGTAAAGTGAAAATGAGATGATTCAGAGAGTGTGTAATTTAAACAAGTTTGCAGTGGACTTCTATTAACAAATATGCTTTGCTGTTTTAGGGCTCGATGATATAAACTACACCAGATCAAACCTAGTTTTTCTCGCCGACTCTCGCAGGGGCTGCACTGGTGGAATGATCGTAAAAAAGGGGCAGTCCCTGGGAGTGGCAAGATGGCTCCTATTGAAAGTAATGGAGCACGCTGGAATAGGGACACTTCGCGGCAGGGGGTGCACTTTAAAAATGAAATCCTTCATCCAATATAAATCACATTATGCTGCTTTCTGAGTATAGCATCTTACATTCGCCTATATTTTCATATACGTGTGTTTGTCTATTAGGGTTATATGTATTGGTAGTGTTTTGAGAAAAGCTCATCACCTTTTAGTTGGTGAAAAAAAACTGATCTGCAGTGCGAAAATATTTACATTATTATGCTGGGATTAGAGAGACATTTTCATATATGCCCATGAAACGCCCATGTTCAGCCCATTTTACGAAAAAAACATTTTGTATTTATAAGTACAAATTTCTGTGTGGTTTTTTGCACATCCAGGGCGTGATCACATATACGGCGCAGGTTTCGGCGCAATCGTGGAAACCTTCGCCGCCCGTAATTTCACCTCGCACATCGGGGTATTACATATATGGCGCCGGCATTTCCTAAGTGGCGTAAGTCGGATAAACTAGCGATGTCCAGAAATAAGCGCAAATACAAATTTCTGGAGTCGCCAGTGACTTACGGCACTTTAGAAACTGCTGGCCCCTAAGAAAAGTAAAGAAAATCTAAAATCTCCCGTAACAGTCTAACACGCCTCCCAAAAATAAGCCCAACACGTATAACCCCTATATCCACAATCCCCCCTCACACTACTAATAATAAATGTATTAACCCCTAGACCGACAACCCCCCACAATGCAATATGCCTATTTAAACTATTAACCCCTATATCCGCCATCAAACCCACACCGCAAGTAATAACTAAATTATTAACCCCTAAACCGCCATAGCCCACAACGCAATACACCTATTAAATTATTAACCCCTAAACCGCCATAGCCCACAACGCAATAAACCTAACCCCCCCAAATGAACTAAAATTACCTAATTTACAAAATACTAAAGTTATTCTTAAATTACTAAAAACTAACACTACTTTAAAAATAAAAATAAACTAAGTATAAATTAAAGGGGCAGTCTAATCAAAATTCTGGAGTAGACTGTGTCTTTAAGCTACAATTACAGAAAATAAAAAAAATCTAAGATTACAGAAAATAATAAAGAAAATTACAAAAGTTTTAAAAAATATACTTAATCCCTATGAAAATAAAAAATCACCCCAAATAAAAACACCCCCTAATCTAATAAACTACCAGTAGCCCTTAAAGGGACAGTTCACCCAAAAATTTTCTCCCCTTTAAATTATTCCCAATGATCCTTTTAACCTGCTAGAGTGTATTAAATTGCTTACAAGTAGCTCCTTTACTCCTATTTCAGCATTTTAAATAGCTGATTTAGCCTGTGGTATCGCCACCTATACTGAACAAATTAATACTGGAGTATAGGCTATTGATTACACTCTCAGTGAGCTGCAGGATAGTTAAGTAATAAAATGATCATTTTCCATTGTTCTCTCTATGCATTGAGCTTTGGTGTTCCAGCCAAATAAAAGATAAGGGAGCAAGTCTGTTTACACAAACTTAGAACATAATGAGATCTGATATCACCTTTAAGTTCAACCCATTGTAATAGGCTGTGGTTTCAAAGCACAAAATCAGCTACTTCATATACACAAATAAGCATGAAAATGGAATTTCTCAAATATTTTATACTCTGCAGTTGGTATAACAAGTCTTTAAAATACATTTATGGAAAAACATTTTTACAGTGTACTGTCCCTTTAAAAGGGCTTTTTGCATGGCATTGCCCCCAGATAATCAGCTCTTTTGCAAAATAAATACACAACCCCCCCAACAGTAAAACCCCCCCACCCACCAATCATCTCAAAAAAAACTTACACTAAAAACCCTAAACTACCCATTGCCCTGAAAAGGGCATTTGTTGGGCATTGCCCTTAAAAGGGCATTCAGCTCTTTTGCTGCCCACCCTATCTAAATGAAATAAACCCCCCAAAAAAACCTTAAAAAACCCTAAGTCTAACCCCAAAGTGGTCCTTACCTGTCCTGAAGACCGGCGGAGAAGGTCCTGTTCCAGGCGGTGAAGTCTTCTTCCAAGCGGCGACCTCTTCTTTCTTCTTCCAGGATCCAGCCCGCGTGAAGCGGAGGAGTTGAAGACCGATGACCGCGGAGCTGAGGACAGGCGACTCTGGAACTGAAGACCGACGACCGCGGGGCCATGAAGTGTGGAGGATCCTCTTCATACGATCTCCGCCGTACACTGAATAGGAATTCAAGGTACGCGATTAAAACTTTTGTAATTTTCTTTATTATTTTCTGTAATCTTAGATTTTTTTATTTTCTGTAATTGTAGCTTAAAGACACAGTCTACTCCAGAATTTTGATTAGACTGCCCCTTTAATTTATACTTAGTTTATTTTTATTTTTAAAGTAATGTTAGTTTTTGTAATTTAAGAGTAAATTTAGTATTTTGTTAATTAGGTAATTTTAGTTCATTTAGGGGGTGTTACATTTATTGCGTTGTGGGCTATGGCGGTTTAGGGGTTAATACTTTAATAAGTGTATTGCGTTGTGGGCTATGGTGGTTTAAGGGTTAATAGTTTTAATAGGTAGTTTGCGATGTTGGGGTTGGCGGATTTAGGGGTCAATAGACTTTATTAGTTATTGCGGTGGGGGATTGCGGTTGATAGATAGGTGTTAGTTTATTTTTGCAGGCATTTTTGGGAGTTACGGTGCTCCCATACTCAGCGCAAGGCTTGATACGGCTGCCTTTTATGGCGAGGTAAAAATGGAGTAAGATTTCTCCACTTTCGCCACATAAGTCCTTGCGCTGGATATTGGATACCAATTTACGACGCGGTCCCATGTTAGCTTATGGGAGTAAAAATTGCGCGCGACGGGTGAAATATAGGCGCGTAACTTTATGTTACGCCGTATATGTGATACCAAAAAAAGCGCAAAAAACGGCGTTGCCGGCTTTTGCGGGTGACGCTGCATATGTAATGGAGGCCCCAGTGTACTACAATAACGATTTACGCTGGTATGTAAATTACATACAAATTTTAAGTTTTTGGTAAAATACAATTTTTGGTGAAGAATTTTGTTATGATTTTTAATGCACCTTAACAATACATTTTCCCTGCTTATTTTTGTTTGAATGGTTCAATTATTTGTTTTGTATGATGTTTAAAATAGGAATTTTGTTGTGCACTTTTCATACAAAAATACAGTATACACCCTGTTTTCATGGTAATAAGTGGCTTTAAATCGTTCCACCAGGCAAATAGAAGGACTGGCGAGCATTCTTTAATAAACTCACCAGCCCACAGAGAGCTTTAGATCATTGGGCCCATTCTTTGTTGAAGAGTAAACCTAAGTAGGCTCATAGGAACTCAGGAGTGTGCACATCACTTTATACCTCTGTATCAGCAATGAATGTAACACTGCTTGTAACAATGTGAAATAGAACATGTTTACATATACAGTATATTTTATAATACAAATAAAATAAATGTAAATTGATTTTGATACTAAAAGGATGTACATGTTTGTGCACAATTTTTGCCTAGGGACATATTGGTTTATCAGGACAAAAAACAGCTCTAGTGGTGGAAAACGACCTACCTCCCAAACATCAAAACACCATTTTAAAGAGCAAGAACATTCATTTTTTAGAAAACTAGAACATAGTTATAACAAAGAAAAAGGTTAAAAATAACTAGTTCCAGGAGACGCCATCTCTGAGGTGGTGAAGAGGCTGTAGTTTCTGCTTCTTAAATTTGTAGCAAAGCCGCAAAAGCTTGACAAATCTCCCCTTATAAATAACCATCAGCTAGATTACGAGTTGTGTGATCAGGTTTTAACGCTGAAAAAATTGTATTTTCAGCGTTAAAACCGGACTGCAGCCATTACAAGTGTTGTCGGTACAGCCTTTTAGCAAGCCTTTTAGCCTGTACCGCAATGTCAGTCCCGCACATGTAAAAATGAGGTTTTACATGGGATTTCCATAGCACTGCCATTACGAGTTTTGCGGTGAGGCTAAAAAGCTTGCGTTGCAGCCTATACCGACAAGATCCGTTTCGCAATCTGAGAGCAGTAGTTATAAATTTTACGCTACAAAACTGTAACATAAAACTCATAACTAAACTATTACAAAGTACACTAACACCCATAAACCACCTATTAACCCCTAAACCGAGGCCCTCCCACATCGCAAATACTATATTAAACTTATTAACCCCTTATCTGCTGCTCCTGACATCGCCGCCACTAAAAATAATTATTAACCCCTATTCAGCCACTCCCCGACATTGTCACCCTTTATAATAAAGTTATTAACCCCTAATCTACCGTCCGCCCACATCGCCCCCAAAGTTATTAAGCCCTACACTGCAGCCACTATAATAAACCTATTAACCCCTAAACCGCAAGCCCCCCACAACGAAATATACTAAAGTAAACTATTAACCCCTAAACCGAAAGCCCCCCACATCGCAATAAACTAAATTAAACTAGTAACCCCTAAACATAAACCTGTCAAATTAAAAGAACTAAGTTTAAACTAACAATTAAACTAATACAATTATTAAACTAAAATTAAACTAACTACCAATTAAATAAAACTAAACTACACATTAAAAAAATCCTAACACTACTATAAAAATTACAAACTAATTACAAAAAATAAAAGACTAAATTATGAAAAATAACAAACAAAAGTATCAAAAATAAAAAATAATTACACCTAATCTAATAGCCCTATCAAAAAAAAAATGTCCACCCAAAATAAAAAAAAACCTAGCCTACAATAAACTACCAATAGCCCTTAAAAGGGCCTTTTGTGGGGCATTGCCCCAAAGATATCAGCTCTTTTCCCTGAAAAAAAAATACAAAGACCCCCCAACAGTAAAACCCACCACCCAACCACTGTTCAACTCAGCCAATAGGATTGAAGCAGCTCTTATTCTATTGGATGATGAATCATCCAATAGAATGAGAGCTGCTTAAATCTTATTAGCTGATTTGAACAGCCAATAGGAATTTAGCAGCTCTAATTTTTCAGCCAACACGAATGCAAGGGACGCCATCTTGAATCACGTACCTTGCATTAAAGATTCAGTGTACGGCGGCGACCGTATGAAGAGGATGCTCCGCGCCGGATGTCTTCAGGATGGACCCGCTCCGTGCCGCCGGGATGAAGATAGAAGATGACGCCTGGATGAAGATAGAAGAGGCCGTCTGGATAAAGACTTCTCGCCGCCTGGATGAAGATAGAAGAGGCCGTCTGGATGAAGACTTCTCACCGCCTGGATGAAGATAGAAGAGGCCGTCTGGATGAAGACTTCTCGCGACATGGAAGAAGATCGTTCAAGCGGGACTTCAAAAACTGTAAATGGATCTTCAGGGATTAGTGTTAGGTTTTTTTCTAAGGGGTTTTTTAGGTGTTTTTTTTTAGATTAGGGTTTGGGCAGCAAAAGAGCTAAATGCCCTTTTCAGGGCAATGGGTAGATTAGTTTTTTTTAGATAGTTTTTTTTATTTTGTGGGTTTGGGGAGGTGGGGGTTTGTAATGTTAGTGGGTCTTTGTAATTTTTTTTTAGGCAAAAGAGCTGTTTAACTTATTTTGGGGTGTTTTTTTTTCAAATGGGTATTAGAATAGGCATAATTTTTATTATTTTTGATCATTTGTTTGTTATTTTGTTACTTTATTTAGTTGCGGCGATGTCGGAGAGCGGCGGAATAGGGGTTAATAGATTTATTATAGTGTGGGCGATGTTGGGGTGCAGGGAAATAGGGGTTAATAACTTTAGTATAGTGGCGGCGATATCGGGAGCAGCGGATTAGGAGTTAATAGTTTTATTTAGGTGGCGGCGATATCGGGGGTGGCAGATTAGGAGTTAATAACATTATGTTGGTGTCGGCGATGTCGGTGGGGAGCAGATTAGGGGTGTTTAGACTTGGGGTTTATGTTAGGGTGTTAGGTTTAAACACTACTTTTTTCCCCCATAGGCATCAATAGGGGAGCTTTCCTTTCCGCGATCGCAGGTGTTAGTTTTTTTATGACACCTTCTCCCCATTGATGTCTATGGAGAAAGCGTGCACATCAAAACAGCGCTTGAATTATGTGCGGTATGGAGCTTAAAAGCACCATATCGCACGCACAAGCCGACTGTTTGAAAACTTGTAATGGCTGCGCTATAGAGGGTTAAATAACGCAACTTGAAAAAAAAAAAAAAAGAATACTGTGAAATACATGCAACTGTTCTCTTAAGTACTTTGTGATATCATTAGATACAAATTAATGCACACTATGAAGTGTTTTTAATAGTTCAGCATTCACTTTGTTGAATATGTGTTTATAAAAGTTTCTCAAGCAGCAATAGCACACAAGTGATGGCACAAATGTGTTTGGAGCAGAAACAACTGAGTACAGCTAGACTGCAGACGAATATATTTATTTACGTGGTTTTCTAATGTCTTTTGTAAACTGTTAAGCAGAACATACTTTAATGTTGCTCTTGTTACAGACGCGCCATTGTAATTTGCTCTACACTGGTTCTTGATGTTAAACATATACCAGGCCAGCCAACTTAAAGGGACAATGCACTCAAGCAAGCAGCTCATATGAGTGCATTGTACTCAAAGCTGCTGCAATGCCACCCTTTCAAATGGGGCTCTCTCTATTCCACCAAGAGTGGGAGGTAGATTTCTACTGCTGCTTCTTGTTTACATAACTTTTCAATAACCAATATTTCATAAGCTTGTAAGAAAAACATGAAACTTTTAAATAAACATTGTTTGTTAGCAAAAATGGCCACCAAGCTCCGCCCACAGCTTTCTTCTTGTCCAGTCACCTATTTTCTTGTGTGACATTTTAGCAGTGCTCATTTAATATTTTTAACTTAGCTATTTCAAATTACACATGCACAAATTAGAATGTGAGAGAAGTAAAATGTATTGAAAGTGATTGTAAAGTTGAATGAAGCCCAGCATTTAAAAATACTCTTAAAAACATGGGCACTTTAAGTCATTAAACTTTACAATTACGCTTCTTTTTAAAAAACATAATTTATGCTTACCTGATAAATTTATTTCTCTTGTGATGTATCGAGTCCACGGATTTATCCATACTTGTGGGATATTCTCCTTCCCTACAGGAAGTGGCAAAGAGAGCACGCACAGCAGAGCTGTCTATATAGCTCCTCCCTTAGCTCCGCCCCCAGTCATTCGACCGAAGGCTAGGAAGAAAAAGAAGAAACTATAGGATGCAGAGGTGACTGAAGTTTTTTAAATAAAAATATATTGCCTGTCTTAAATAAACAGGGCGGGCCGTGGACTCGATACATCACAAGAGAAATAAATTTATCAGGTAAGCATAAATTATGTTTTCTCTTGTAAGATGTATCGAGTCCACGGATTCATCCATACTTGTGGGATACCAATACCAAAGCTTTAGGACACGGATGAAGGGAGGGACAAGACAGGGACCTTAAATGGAAGGCACCACTGCTTGTAGAACCTTTCTCCCAAAAATAGCCTCCGAAGAAGCAAAAGTATCAAATTTGTAAAATTTGGAAAAAGTATGAAGCGAAGACCAAGTCGCCGCCTTACAAATCTGTTCAACAGAAGCCTCATTTTTATAAGCCCATGTGGAAGCCACTGCTCTAGTAGAATGAGCAGTAATTCTTTCAGGAGGCTGCTGGCCAGCAGTCTCATAAGCCAAACGGATGATGCTTTTCAGCCAAAAGAAAAGAGAGGTAGCCGTAGCCTTTTCACCTCTCCGTTTACCAGAATAAACAACAAACAATTAAGATGTTTGATGTAAATCTTTAGTTGCTTGAAAGTAGAACTTTAAAGCACGAACCACATCAAGATTGTGCAACAGACGTTCCTTCTTTGATGAAGGATTAGGACAAAGTGAAGGAACAACAATTTCCTGATTGATATTCCTATTAGAAACAACCTTAGGAAGGAATCCAGGTTTGGTACGCAAAACCACCTTATCTGCATGGAAAACAAGGTAAGGTGAGTCACACTGTAAAGCAGATAACTCAGAAACTCTTCGAGCCGAAGAGATAGCTACTAAAAACAAAACTTTCCAAGATAGAAGCTTAATATCTATGGAATGCATAGGTTCAAACGGAACCCCTTGAAGAACTTTAAGAACTAAGTTTAGGCTCCATGGCGGAGCAACAGGTTTAAATACAGGCTTGATCCTGACTAAGGCCTGACTAAACGCTTGAACGTCTGGGACATCTACCAGATGTTTGTGTAAAAGAATAGACAAAGCAGATATTTGTCCTTTTAATGAACTAGCTGATAATCCCTTCTCCAATCCTTCTTGGAGAAAAGACAATATTCTAGGAATCCTAATCTTACTCCATGAGTAACCCTTGGATTCACACCAATAAAGATATTTGCGCCAAATCTTATGATAGATTTTCCTGGTGACAGGCTTTCTAGCTTGAATCAGGGTATCAATGACCGACTCAGAGAAACCACGCTTTGATAGAATCAGGCGTTCAATCTCCAAGCAGTCAGACGCAGAGAAATTAGATTTGGATGTGTGAATGGACCTTGGATTAGAAGGTCCTGCCTCATTGGCAGAGTCCACGGTGGAACAGATGACATGTCCACTAGGTCTGCATACCAAGTCCTGCGTGGCCACGCAGGTGCTATCAGAATCACCAAAGCTCTCTCCTACTTCATTCTGGCAACCAGACGTGGGAGGAGAGGAAACGGTGGAAATACATAGGCCAGATTGAAGGACCAGGGCACTGCTAGAGCATCTATCAGTACCGCCTGGGGATCCCGGGACCTGGACCCATAACGAGGAAGTTTGGCATTCTGACGCAATGCCATCAGATCCAATTCTGCTGTGCCCCATAGCTGAGTCAGCTGGGCAAATACCTCCGGATGGAGCTCCCACTCCCCTGGATGAAAAGTCTGACGACTTAGGAAATCCGCCTCCCAGTTCTCTACTCCTGGGATATGGATTGCTGAGAGATGGCAAGAGTGATAGGATTATTTTGGTTACCTCCACCATCGCTAGAGAAATCAGTGTTCCTCCTTGATGATTGATATAAGCTACAGCCGTGATGCTGTCCGACTGAAATCTGATGAATTTGGCCGCAGCAAGCTGAGGCCACGCCTGAAGCGCATTGAATATCGCTCTCAGTTCTAGAATGTTTATCGGGAGGAGAGTTTCTTCCCGAGACCATAAGCCCTGTGCTTTCAGGGAGTTCCAGACTGCACCCCAGTCTAGCAGGCTGGCATCTGTCGTTACAATGAGCCACTCTGGCCTGCGGAAACACATTACCTGTAACAGGTGGTCCTGAGACAACCACCAGAGAAGAGAATCTCTGGTCTCCTGGTCCAGATGCAGTTGAGGAGATAAATCTGCATAATCCCCATTCCACTGTTTGAGCATGCATAGTTGCAATGGTCTGAGGTGTAGGCGGGCAAAAGGAACTATGTCCATTGCTGCTACCATGAGTCCGATTACCTCCATACACTGAGCCACTGATGGCCGAGGAATGGAATGAAGAGCTCGGCAAGTGGTTAAGAGTTTTGATTTTCTGACCTCCGTCAGAAATATTTTCATTTCTACAGAGTCTATCAGAGTCCCTAGGAAGGAAACTCTTGTAAGAGGGAAGAGAGAACTCTTTTTTATGTTCACCTTCCACCCGTGAGATCTCAGAAAAGCCAACACGATGTCCGTGTGAGACTTTGCTAGTTGGAAAGTCGACGCCTGAATTAAGATGTCGTCTAGAGAAGGCGCCACTGCTATACCCCGCGGCCTTAGCACCGCCAAAAGGGACCCTAGCACCTTTGTGAAAATTCTGGGAGCCGTGGCCAACCCGAAGGGAAGGGCCACGAACTGGTAATGTCTGTCCAGAAAGGCGAATCTGAGGAATTGATGATGATATCTGTGAATAGGGATGTGTAGATACGCATCCTTTAAGTCCACGGTAGTCATATATTGACCCTCCTGGATCAACGGTAGAATAGTCCGAATAGTCTCCATCTTGAATGATGGTACTCTGAGGAATTTGTTTAGAATTTTGAGATCCAAGATTGGTCTGAAAGTTCCCTCTTTTTTGGGAACCACAAACAGGTTTGAGTAAAACCCTAGCCCTTTTGGAACTGGGCGGATCACTCCCATGGTATGTAGGTCTTCTACACAGCGTAAGAACGCCTCTCTCTTTGTCTGGTTTGCAGACAATTGAGAAATGTGAAATCTCCCCCTGGGGGGGGGGGGGTCTTTGAAGTCCAGAAGATATCCCTGGGACACAATTTCTAAAGCCCAGGAATCGTGAACATCTCTTGCCCAAGCCTGAGCGAAGAGAGAGAGTCTGCCCCCTACTAGATCCGGTCCCGGATCAGGGGCTACCCCTTCATGCTGTCTTAGAGGCAGCTGCAGGCTTCTTGGCCTGTTTACCCTTGTTCCAAGCCTGGTTAGGTCTCCAGACTGACTTGGATTGGGCAAAGTTCCCCTCTTGCTTTGCAGCAGGGGAAGCTGAAGCGGGACCACCCTTGAAGTTCCGAAAGGAACGAAAATTATTTTGTTTGGTCCTCATTTTATATGTTTTATCCTGAGGGAGGGCATGGCCTTTCCCTCCAGTGATGTCTGAAATAATCTCTTTCAGTTCAGGCCCGAATATGGTCTTTCCTTTGAAAGGGATGTTCAAAAGTTTAGATTTTGATGACACATCAGCAGACCAAGACTTAAGCCATAACGCCCTGCGTGCTAAAATGCCAAAACCTGAATTCTTTGCCGCTAATTTAGCCAGTTGGAAAGCGGCATCTGTAATGAAAGAATTAGCCAACTTAAGGGCCTTAATTCTATCCATAATATCCTCTAATGGAGTCTCCATCTGAAGAGCCTCTTCTAGAGCCTCGAACCAGAAAGCAGCTGCAGTAGTTACAGGAACAATGCACGCAATAGGTTGGAGTAGAAAACTTTGATGAACAAAAATTTTCTTCAGGAGACCCTCTAATTTTTTATCCATAGGATCTTTGAAAGCACAACTGTCTTCGATAGGTATAGTTGTACGCTTAGCAAGAGTAGAAATAGCTCCCTCCACCTTAGGGACCGTCTGCCACGAGTCCCGCATGGTGTCAGATATGGGAAACATTTTCTTAAAAACAGGAGGGGGAGCAAATGGAATACCTGGTCTATCCCACTCCTTAGTAACAATATTTACAATCCTCTTAGGGACTGGAAAAACATCAGTGTAAACAGGAACCTCTAAGTATTTGTCCATTTTACACAATTTCTCTGGGACCACTATGGGGTCACAATTATCTAGAGTCGCTAATACCTCCCTGAGCAATAAGCGGAGGTGTTCAAGCTTAAATTTAAAGGCCGTCATATCAGAATCTGTCTGAGGGAGCGTCTTTCCTGAATCAAAAATTTCTCCCTCAGATAACAAATCCCTTACCCCTACTTCAGAACATTGTGAGGGTATATCGGATACGGCTACTAAAGCGTCAGACAGCTCAGCATTTGTTCTTAACCCAGAGCTGTCACGCTTTCCTTGTAAACCAGGCAGTTTAGATAAAACCTCTGTGAGGGTTGTATTCATAACTGTGGCCATGTCTTGTAAAGTAAATGAATTTGACGCACTAGAGGTACTTGGCGTCACTTGTGCGGACGTTACTGGTTGTGACACTTGGGGAGAGCTAGATGGCAAACCCTCATTTCCTTCTGTCTGAGAATTATCTATTGCAATATTTTTAAGTGCTAAAATATGCTCTTTATAATTTATAGACATATCAGTGCAAGTGGGACACATTCTAAGAGGGGGTTCCACAATGGCTTCTAAACACATTGAACAAGGATTTTCCTTGATGTCAGACATGTTAAACAGGCTAGTAATGCAACAAGCAAGCTTGGAGAACACTTTAATCAAAGCAAATAACACTTAGAAAAAAACGGTACTGTGCCTTTAAGAGAAAAAAAGCTGCACAAACTCTGCAAAACAGTGTAAAAAAGCAGTAAACTCAACAAACGTTTTACAGTAGCATCATAAAGCCTTAGTAACTTTGCACAGCTATGCAAATAAATAATTAACCCCTTAATGTAAAAACCGGATTGACAAAACGTCAAAAACCGGTAATAAATGTTCAGCACCTTGCCACAGCTCTGCTGTGGCGCCTACCTGCCCTTTAGGAACGATTTGTGGGGGAAAAACTTCTTTAAAGCCCTCAAACACAGTAGGAACCTCTGGAGAAGCAGCTGGATGTCTCTGAGGAAAAGAAACTGCACAACTGAGGCGCGAAAATAGGCCCCTCCCACCTCACTCGATGTTATGGGGCCTAAAAGAAACACAACAGAGTGTTTCTCAAACTAGCCATGTGGGTTAATAACCCTTAAACAAGCCACAATGACCCCTTAAAGTCCCACAAAAAACGTTATATTTGCAATAAAAAAAACGTTTTTTTTCAGTGTTACCAGTAACAAATGAGCCCTTTATGCAAGCTGGGATTCCTACTAAGTGTCTGAATACAGCTTACCCTTCCCTCATGGGGATATTGCCAGCCTTTTCTAGAATAATCACAGTCTGTCTAGAAAAAAATAGACTGAACATACCTCAATACAGTTTAGCCTGCAAACCGTTCCCCCAACTGAAGTTTTCCTGTACTCTTTAGCCCTTGTGAGAACAGTAGTGGATCTTAGTTACAAAGTGCTAAGATCATCATCCTCCTTGCAGAAATCTTCATCCCTTTTCTGCCAGAGAGTAAATAGTACACACCGGTACCATTTAAAATAACAAACTTTTGCTTGAGAAAATAAAAACTAACATTTTTGTCACCACACTCACTTTACCCTTCCTAGTACTTAGAGTAGGCAAAGAGAATGACTGGGGGGTGGAGCTAAGGGAGGAGCTATATAGACAGCTCTGCTGAGGGTGCTCTCTTTGCCACTTCCTTTAGGGAAGGAGAATATACCACAAGTATGGATGAATCCATGGACTCGATATATCTTACAAGAGAAATACTTTCTTTTTTGTTACTGTAAACTTACCGCAGATCCTCCGCTCGCATCTACTTCAGTATTCAATACTTCCATCCTTGTGTGTCTCACAAGCTGGACGTCAAAGGGGGCACACAATGTTTGGAGGAAGCCGGATTCGTTATCGATCTGCTCAATACTGATCATGATTGGAGAAACTTAACATACTAAATTATAGATGCAATAGTTGGGCGCCCATTTTCGTCTCCTAACAAATGATGAATATTTAAATGTTTCATGTACTTCTTACAAGCTTATAGATGTGGGACCAGTTACAGGATGCTTACCTGGTATGTAACAATAAGTAATCACAATTATGTTGGTGGTCTAGATTGGCCTTTAATATATCACAGAAGGTAAAATGAATAATTGAGAACACATTAAAAAGGATTATTTTTTACAGCACAAGTCCCTTTAACACAAAGCAACTCAAATATTTTACAATGTGCTTGAATCTTCATATGTGTTTATGTCACATGAAGAAATCTGCAATAGTATACAAATTGATTGGGATGATTGACAGCCCCTGTTAGTGGCCAATTGGCTGCCAGTGAGCAGGGGCAGCATAGCACACGCATTTCTGGTGAAATGCTTGTGCAATGATAAATACAGACAGCTCGACATTTGATAAATCAAGTTCTTAGCTTTTAATGCTATTACAATGCTGGTGCTATGTTAATACTCTGAATTTTTAATCACCCTTTTTAAAATGCCCCTAAAAATAATTTACAGCATAAGGCCAGCTTATGTATCATGGTGTGCATAAGAGGGTATAGTGTTGGGTGTAGAATATAAAAAAAGGATACATTTTGTGCCAGATCTAGTAGGCAGTGTGTGCACGGTGCATATATGGCAGGTAGGTTTTTCTGCCTATACTGAGTAACTAATAGGATATCCTTAGAATGAATGGTCATTAAAGGGACCCCAACATTTTCTTTCATGATTTAGGTAGAACATACAATTTTAAACAACTTTCCAATTTACTTTTATAAGCAATTTGCTTTATTCTCTTCGTATCATTTGTTGAAGGAGCAGCAACGCACTACCGGTTCTAATTGAACACAATCGGTATATACATGCAGCCACCAATCAGCAGCTAGACCTAGGTTTTTTGCTGCTCCTGAGCTTACCTAGATAAACCGTTCAGCAAAGGATAACAAGAGAGTGAAGCAAATGAAATAATAGAAGTAAATTGGAAAATTATTTAAAATTGAATGTTCTGTCTAAATCATGAATGTCTAATTATAACTTAATTGAAAATCACAAAGCTAGGAATTCCTGGACATCAGCACTGGTACTGCCACCTTCACATACTGAGAGTGTTTGTTGTTTTATCGACACATCCACAACTTAAAGGAGCATCAAAGTATTATTTTTTTGTATATGCAAAATATAGATCAGCAATTAAGCACAGCAATGTAAAAACTGAAATGTTTAAGTGAAAAGCTTTAAAAGCACTTAAAACTGTCATTTTGTTAGCAAATTTGAATTGATTTGTAGTGCAGATACCGAACCCTTAGAAAGCCTCATAAGCATTGTTTTTATATCTCACCTGCCAGTTAGGGAGAGATTTAAATGTGCTACTTTACTTATCAAAAAGTAATTTTGAAGAATATAGCAGGGTCTGGTTTCTGAATCCTGAAGGATACACTACAGCCTCTATGGTAGGGTGAGCAGATGTACACGATTTTAGGGGACAGTCCCCGGATTGAGGACCCCTCTCTATATAGATTGTGAAGTGCTGCATGGGGTTTGCCAGCCCCACTTTGCAACGGCTCAAAGGTGCAAGGTAAGTTCTCAATGGTTGTTAGTATTTAGTTAATAGTGGAAGCATGTTATATATGTGCAGGCGCAATGGAATTGAGAGGCTGAGCCCTTGTTAGGTAGGTCTAGTATGTTAAATTGGAACGTTTAGAAGTACGCAATCTTTCTAAGATTTTGATTGGTCAAAAACTACAAAGTAGGGGTATCTTCTGGTGATTTTACTAGTGGTCCATCGTGAGGCATTATTACTAAAGCGTGTATAAGAAATGTGTATCTTTGACTTTGAGTAACGCATGCGTGTTAAAAACCGAAAGGGTACTGCGTTGCTTGTAGGGGTATGTTATAGTATACGCTTGACATTTTTACTCGTGTTTTTTGGAACAAAAGGAATTCTAGTTCTCTATCAAAGAATAAGATTATCAAGAAATAACTTTTTTCATGTAGGTGTTTCAGCTGGTCCTATACAGGCCTGTAATCCTCAACCTCGATTAATGGATCCCACTGCTTGGACTGGTGTTTTTTTTTTTTGAGGGGAACAAAGCAGGGAATAAACACATAAGCGGGATATGACCTGGCCAAAAAGATAAGGAAGTCAAAGAGGCTTTCAGACCCTTACGCATCCCAGAGTAGATAACAAACAAGAAAGAAGTTTGTCTAAAATCCTTAGTAGCTTGAAGATAAAACTTCAATAGCTCAAACAACATCCAGATTATGAAGTAAACGTTGCTTCCAAGAAGAAGGATTAGGACACAAGGAAGGAACCACAATCTCCTGATTGATGTTACGATCAGACACCACCTTAGGAAGAAAACCCAAGCGGGTACATAAGACAGCTTTATCAGTGGAACAACAGATAAGGAGGCTCACATTGCAAGGTAGCCATTTGAGAAAATCTGTGTGCCGACGCAATAGTCAATAGAAAAAAAAAAATTCCAGGACAACAATTTATTGTCAACCAAATGCTAAGGCTCACACGGAGCCCATTGCAAAAACTTAAGAACAAGATTCAAACTCCAAGGTGGAGCGGTAGATTTAAACACAGGTCTGATCCTGATCAGAGCCTTAATGAAGGATTGCACAGCCTCTTGTGCAGCAAAACAGAAAGGGACGAAATCTGTCCCCTCAGGGAACTGGCAGAAAGGCCCTTCTCCAGACCCTCCTGGAGAAAGGAAAGAATCCTGGCGGCCTTGACCTTATGCCAGGCGAAACCACACTCTTCACATCAGAATAAGTAAGCTCTCCACACCTTATGATAGATGCGACGAGTAACAGGCTTACGAGCCTAAACGAGAGTGTCAATAACCCTCTCAGAGAAACCTCTCTTGGCTAAGACTAAGCGCTCAATCTCCACGTAGTCAGCCTCAGAGAATCTAGATTTTGATGAACAAAAGGACCCTGTTCCAGCAGATCCCTGCGACAAGGTAACTTCCATGGAGGAGATGAGGACATCCCCACTAGATCCGCAAACCACATCCTTGCCGGCCACGATGGAGCAATCAGTATCACTAATGCCTGCTCCTGCTTGATGCGGGCCACTACAGGAGGGAGAAGTGGTAACGGCAGAAAAATGTAAATTAGATTGAACCTCCAAGGTACTGCTAATGCATCTATTAGCTCCGTCTGAGGATCCCAGGACCGCGACCCATATCTGGGTAGCTTGGAATTGAACCGGGATGCCATGAGATCTATCTCCGGCGTCCCCCATCTGTTGCAAATCTCTGTAAACACCTCAGGATGGAGAGACCATTCCCCCGGATGAAAGGATTGTCTGCTGAGGAAATCCGCTTCCCAGTTGTCCACACCTGGAATGTGGATCGCTGACAGCGAGCAGTTGAGGGCCTCCGCCCACTCCAGAATCCGAGATACTTCCCTCATTGCTAGGGAGCTCCTCGTTCCCCCCCTGATGGTTGATGTAAGCCACCGAGGTTATGTTGTCTGATTGGAATCTGATAAACTGGGACAAACCCAGAAGAGGCCAAGCCTTCAGAGCATTGAAGATCACTCAAAGTTCCAAAATGTTGATCGGGAGGAGGGATTCCTCAAGTCCACAGGCCATGTGCCTTCTTGGCACCCCAAACAGCTCCCCATTGTGAGAGACTTGCGTCCATTGTCACAATCTCCCAGGATGGTCTCAAGAAGGATGTCCCTTGGGACAGGTGATCTGGACAGAGCCACCAGGAGAGCGATTCTCTCGACAGGTTGTCCAGAGAAATATCCGAATGATCGCTGTTCTACTGTCTCAGCATGCACAGCTGAAGTGGTCTGAGATGGAATCTGGCAAAAGGAATGATGTCCATGCTGGACACCATGAGACCAATCACCTCCATACACCAAGCCACAGAGGGCCTTAAGGAGGTCTGGAGGGCAAGACAAGCAGAAGTTAGCTTGTAACGTCTCTGGTCTGTAAGTAATATCCTCATGGATATGGAGTCTATTATAGTACCCAGGAATTCCACCCTGGTACTGGGAATAAGAGAACTCTTTTCTAAGTTTATCTTCCATCCATTAGATCGAAGAAGAAATAGAAGAGCTTTCGAATGGTCTTCTGCCAGACGACAGAATGGTGCTTGAACCAGAATATCGTCCTCCAAGTATGGCGCTACTGCTACACTACTGGTTCTGGCCACTGCAAGCAGAGCCCCTAGAAACTTCGTAAAAACTCTTGGAGCAGTAGCTATACCAAACGGAAGTGCAATAAACTGGAAGTGCTGGTCCAGGAACGCAAACCTTAGGAACTTGAAGTGTTCCTTGTGTATGGGAACATGAAGGTAAGCATCCTTCAGATCTATCCTTTCTGAATTGTGGGAAGGATGAACCTTATTGTCTCCATCTTGAAAAAGGGGACAGATAGGAATTTGTTTAAGCACTTTAGGTCCAGAATCGGGCGGAAAGTTCCCTCTTTCTTTGGCACCACAAAAAGGTTTGAGTAGTATCCCAGACCTCTTTCTGCAAGAGGTACCGGGACAATGACTCCCAGGGAGGAGAGATCCCTCACGCACCCCAGAAAGGCTTAAAACCTATCCTGTATCCCTGAGTGATGACCTCCTGGACCCACAGGTCTTGCACGTCCCCAAACCAAGCATCCGAAAAGAGCCACAGTCTGCTTCCTACAAGATCCAGAGCCGGATCGGGGGCCACCCATTCATGCCGACTTTGTCTCGGCGGGCTTCTTGTTCTTTATTCCAGGACTGAGCCGGCTTCCAAGTCCCCCTTGGGGCTTTGCAGAGGGCTGCTGACGTTGGGATTGTCCCTTAGGTTTGTTCTTCTTATCCTGCGGTAAAAAGGCACCTTTGACTCCAGTAACCATGGAGATAATTGAGTCCAGGCCTGGACCACATAGAATCTTTCCCTTAAATGGGATGGAAAGAAGTCTTGACTATGAAGTCATGTCCGCAGACCAGGACTTCAGCCAGAGTGCCCTAAGGGCTTGAACAGAAAAACCTGAAGCCTTGGCATTCAGGCAAATTATTTACATATTTGCATCACAAATAAAATAATTAGCCACCCTCAAGGCCTTAATTTTTTCATGGATCACATTGAGGGGACCCTCCACCTTGATCAACTCAGATAAGGAGTCACACCAGTAGGTAGCCACTCCAGCAACTGCAGCAACAGCCTCTGCCGGTTGAAACAAATATCCTGTATGTTGAAACATCTTTCTTAGAGTTTCTATTTCTTATCCATTTGCTCTTTAAATGACGAACCATCCTCAAGCGGGATAGTAGAGCGTTTAGCAAGCATGGAGATAGCGCCATCTACCTTGGGGGTGGAACCCCAAAACTTCAATTGAGAGTCCGGAACCGGGAACAATTTCTTAAAGGAAGAAGAAGGGGATAAAGAAGAACCAATTCTTTCCCATTCATTCTTAATAATGTTTGCCATCTTTAAAGGAACCGGGAAAATTTGTGATACAACCCTGTCCTTGTAGACCTTATCTAATTTAGGAATCAAAGGTTCCTCAGGCAATTTTGGCTCTGGAACCTCTAACGTAGCCAAAACTTCCTTTAGCAGAAAGCATAAATGCTCAATCCTAAATCTAAAGTCTGGTTCTTCTGCAGCTGGAGGCTTAGAGGCAGCAGATTCCGACCCAGAAAGAGCACCCTCTGAAGTATCAGAGGTGTCTTTATCATCGGATAATCTTGTATCAGATAAATCCAATAAGCTAGTAGATGACCCCTGGGAAGGATAGCAATATTTGACCTTTTGCTTGCGCTTAACAGGGCGAGGTAAATCACTAAAAGCCGCAGACACTGCTGTTTGTAACTGCTCAGTAAAGTCTGGCGGTAAAGGGGTCCCTCCAGATGGAGGATTAGGAGTGCTACGGGAAGCTGCATGTGTATTAGGAGATTACTGTAGGGTGCGCACCTCACAGGACGGAGACCCCTCAGAGGTGGGCGGCTCAGTGGTATCAAATATATTAACCTTCTTTGACATGATTACTTTATCAAGGCATGTGGAACATAAATGAGCAGGCGGGTATACTGCGGCCTCCTCACAATATAGACAGGTATTAGACTTAGGCAAAGAGGGAGTACCCTCTAACGCATCAGAATCCTCTATAGCTTGCGCTTATAAAGCAGACTATTGATTAATAAGACAAAGCGGCACCTTTATACCCCCAATGGCTGGGGCACTCACCACCTCCTATGACCCAGGCCAAACAGAGAAACCGCTTCTTCTCCGGTAAACCGCACGATCAGGAAAGAGGAAATCAGTGTGACCCCTGCTATAATTGGAAAAAAGTGCACCAAGCCTTTCAGGCTGCGCAGCTTCCAAAAATGAAAGTAAAAACCTGTACGTTCCAACATCTGTCTGAGCCTCATCTCACACATGTTGCAGCATAATCAAATAAAACTATTTGATAAATCCCCGTTCAATAATCCCCCTCCGGAGATATTAACCCTTGATTTCATACAGATAAAAGGAGCCACACTGTGACCCTGTCTTCTTGCGTTATCATATGTGTATATAAAATGAAACGATCTTACCAGAATCTATGCGGAATCACAGCCTCTCAAGTTTGACAGTCTTGTAGCATTGCTCCTGACATGGACTTGAGTGATGGAAGCAGGCAGTGAAACTCGTCAACACTGCTTGCTTAGGAGCTGTTAATACGAGTCTGGATGGGTTTGCAGAAAGACTCTCCCTGCATCTCCAGACTCTAAAATTCGTCAATGCTCTCACTGAGAGGCTGACAAGACTACTTAAAACTCCAGTCCCATTTCGAAGGGTAGATACCCTTCATAAGGAACTACTCCAAATCTTCTGACACTTCTCTGCCAACCTCCTGTGACGAAAGGCAAAGAATGCCTGGGATATCATATTAAGAAGGAAAACATAAATTATGCTTACCTGATAATTTCCGTTCCTTCTGTATGAGGCCCCCGCCCGTATACTCCGATGGGCGGACTAAAATTTGCTTTTCTCTTTCGCCACCATTTATACCCTGATATTTCTCCTACTGTTCCTTGTTCCCTTGACAGAATGACTGGGATATGAGGGAAGTAGAAGGAGTATTTAAGCCTTTGGCTGGGGTGTCTATGCCTCCTCCTGGTGGCCAGGTTCAGTATTTCCCAATAGTAAGGATGCTGTGGACTCTTCTCATATTAAGAAGGAAATATAATTTACTGTAAGGGGTTTAAAAAAAATGTCCCCGGATTTCATTTAAAATATCTGGTCACCTTACATATGGGAGCATTTTAAAGTGATGGTAAACTTTATATATATTTTTTATAATTATAATAAATAATCCATGTAGCTAAACCATAAGTGTGTAATCTTTTAAAAAACTAAGGGCTAGATTACCAGTGGAGCGCTAAATTATTGCACACCCGCAACCTCGAAAATTTGCCCATTTGCAGGCACGCAATAAATTAGCGCTCAAAAAAATAACCAGAGTTCAGACCTCTGGTTAATATTTTAAATGTCCCGCAATTACCCCCAAAGTTAAGTGTTAGTTTACTTTAAAAATAAAATATTTAGATTTTTTTTTTACACTGCACTTAGTAGTTTTTAGGGGGCTAAAGTCAGCGGCTGTGCCTTTATATTGTGGTCTATGGGAACGGTGTGTTCCCTGTAAATAACAGAATTTATGCTTACCTGATAAATTACTTTCTCCAACGGTGTGTCCGGTCCACGGCGTCATCCTTACTTGTGGGATATTCTCTTCCCCAACAGGAAATGGCAAAGAGTCCCAGCAAAGCTGGTCACATGATCCCTCCTAGGCTCCGCCCACCCCAGTCATTCGACCGACGGACAGGAGGAAATATATATAGGAGAAACCATATGATACCGTGGTGACTGTAGTTAAAGAAAATAATTCATCAGACCTGATTAAAAAACCAGGGCGGGCCGTGGACCGGACACACCGTTGGAGAAAGTAATTTATCAGGTAAGCATAAATTCTGTTTTCTCCAACATTGGTGTGTCCGGTCCACGGCGTCATCCTTACTTGTGGGAACCAATACCAAAGCTTTAGGACACGGATGAAGGGAGGGAGCAAATCAGGTTACCTAAACGGAAGGCACCACGGCTTGCAAAACCTTTCTCCCAAAAATAGCCTCTGAAGAAGCAAAAGTATCAAATTTGTAAAATTTGGCAAAAGTGTGCAGTGAAGACCAAGTTGCTGCCTTACATATCTGGTCAACAGAAGCCTCGTTCTTGAAGGCCCATGTGGAAGCCACAGCCCTAGTGGAGTGAGCTGTGATTCTTTCAGGAGGCTGCCGTCCGGCAGTCTCATAAGCCAATCGGATAATGCTTTTAAGCCAAAAGGAAAGAGAGGTAGAAGTCGCTTTTTGACCTCTCCTTTTACCAGAATAAACAACAAACAAGGAAGATGTTTGTCTGAAATCTTTAGTAGCCTCTAAATAGAATTTTAGAGCACGGACTACGTCCAAATTGTGTAACAAACGTTCCTTCTTTGAAACTGGATTCGGACACAAAGAAGGTACAACTATCTCCTGGTTAATATTTTTGTTGGAAACAACTTTCGGAAGAAAACCAGGCTTAGTACGCAAAACCACCTTATCTGCATGGAACACCAGATAGGGCGGAGAACACTGCAGAGCAGATAACTCTGAAACTCTTCTAGCAGAAGAAATTGCAACCAAAAACAAAACTTTCCAAGATAATAACTTAATATCTACGGAATGTAAGGGTTCAAACGGAACCCCTTGAAGAACTGAAAGAACTAGATTTAGACTCCAGGGAGGAGTCAAAGGTCTGTAAACAGGCTTGATCCTAACCAGAGCCTGAACAAATGCTTGAACATCTGGCACAGCTGCCAGTCTTTTGTGAAGTAAAACAGATAAAGCAGAGATCTGTCCCTTCAGAGAACTTGCAGATAATCCTTTCTCCAAACCTTCTTGTAGAAAGGATAGAATCTTAGGAATTTTTATCTTGTTCCATGGGAATCCTTTAGATTCACACCAACAGATATATTTTTTCCATATTTTATGGTAAATTTTTCTAGTTACAGGCTTTCTAGCCTGAATCAGAGTATCTATTACAGAATCTGAAAACCCACGCTTTGATAAAATCAAGCGTTCAATCTCCAAGCCGTCAGTTGGAGGGAAACCAGATTCGGATGTTCGAATGGACCCTGAACAAGAAGGTCCTGTCTCAAAGGTAGCTTCCATGGTGGAGCCGATGACATATTCACCAGGTCTGCATACCAAGTCCTGCGTGGCCACGCAGGAGCTATCAAGATCACCAAGGCCCTCTCCTGATTGATCCTGGCTACCAGCCTGGGGATGAGAGGAAACGGTGGGAATACATAAGCTAGGTTGAAGGTCCAAGGTGCTACTAGTGCATCTACTAAAGTCGCCTTGGGATCCCTGGATCTGGACCCATAGCAAGGAACCTTTAAGTTCTGACGAGACGCCATCAGATCCATGTCTGGAATGCCCCATAATTGAGTTATTTGGGCAAAGATTTCCGGATGGAGTTCCCACTCCCCCGGATGGAATGTCTGACGACTCAGAAAATCCGCTTCCCAATTTTCCACTCCTGGGATGTGGATCGCAGACAAGTGGCAGGAGTGATCCTCCGCCCATTGAATTATCTTGGTCACTTCTTTCATCGCCAGGGAAGTCCTTGTTCCCCCCTGATGATTGATATATGCAACGGTCGTCATGTTGTCTGACTGAAACCTTATGAATTTGGCCTTTGCTAGTTGAGGCCAAGCTCTGAGAGCATTGAATATCGCTCTCAGTTCCAGAATGTTTATCGGGAGAAGAGACTCTTCCCGAGACCATAGACCCTGAGCTTTCAGGGATTCCCAGACCGCGCCCCAGCCCACTAGGCTGGCGTCGGTCGTGACAATGACCCACTCTGGTCTGCGGAAGCTCATTCCCTGTGACAGATTGTCCAGGGTCAGCCACCAACGGAGTGAATCTCTGGTCTTTTGATCTACTTGAATCGTCGGAGACAAGTCTGTATAATCCCCATTCCACTGTCTGAGCATGCACAGTTGTAATGGTCTTAGATGAATTCGTGCAAAAGGAACTATGTCCATTGTTGCAACCATCAATCCTATTACTTCCATGCACTGCGCTATGGAAGGACGAGGAACAGAATGAAGTACTTGACAAGAGCTTAGAAGTTTTGATTTTCTGACCTCTGTCAGAAAAATCCTCATTTCTAAGGAATCTATTATTGTTCCCAAGAAGGGAACTCTTGTTGACGGGGACAGAGAACTTTTTTCTTTGTTCACCTTCCATCCGTGAGATCTGAGAAAGGCTAGGACGATGTCCGTATGAGCCTTTGCTTTTGACAGGGACGACGCTTGAATCAGGATGTCGTCCAAGTAAGGTACTACTGCAATGCCCCTTGGTCTTAGAACCGCTAGAAGGGACCCTAGTACCTTTGTGAAAATCCTTGGAGCAGTGGCTAATCCAAATGGAAGTGCCACAAACTGGTAATGCTTGTCCAAAAAAGCGAACCTTAGGAACTGATGATGTTCCTTGTGGATAGGAATATGTAGGTACGCATCCTTTAAATCCACGGTAGTCATAAATTGATTTTCCTGGATAGTAGGTAGGATTGTTCGAATAGTTTCCATTTTGAACGATGGTACCCTGAGAAATTTGTTTAGGATCTTTAGATCCAAAATTGGTCTGAATGTTCCCTCTTTTTTGGGAACTATGAACAGATTGGAATAAAATCCCATTCCTTGTTCTCTTATTGGAACTGGATGTATCACTCCCATCTTTAACAGGTCTTCTACACAATGTAAGAATGCCTGTCTCTTTATTTGGTTTGAAGATAATTGAGACCTGTGGAACCTTCCCCTTGGGGGTAGTTCCTTGAATTCCAGGAGATAACCTTGAGAAACTATTTCTAGCGCCCAAGGATCCTGAACATCTCTTGCCCAAGCCTGAGCAAAGAGAGAAAGTCTGCCCCCCACTAGATCCGGTCCCGGATCGGGGGCTATCCCTTCATGCTGTTTTGGTAGCAGTGGTAGGCTTCTTGGCCTGCTTACCCTTGTTCCAGCCTTGCATTGGTTTCCAGGCTGGTTTGGGTTGTGAAGTATTACCCTCTTGCTTAGAGGATACAGAATTAGAGACTGGTCCGTTTCTGCGAAAGGGACGAAAATTAGGCTTATTATTAGCCTTAAAAGACCTATCCTGTGGGAGGGCGTGGCCCTTTCCCCCAGTGATGTCTGAAATAATCTCTTTCAAATCAGGTCCAAATAATGTTTTACCTTTGAAAGGAATGTTAAGCAATTTTGTCTTGGAAGACACATCTGCTGACCAAGACTTTAGCCAAAGCACTCTGCGCGCCACGACAGCAAACCCTGAATTTTTCGCCGCTAATCTAGCTAATTGCAAAGCGGCATCTAAAACAAAAGAGTTAGCCAATTTAAGTGCTTGAACTCTGTCCATAACCTCCTCATACGAAGATTCTTTACTGAGCGATTTTTCTAGTTCCTCGAACCAGAAACACGCTGCCGTAGTGACAGGAACAATGCATGAAATTGGTTGTAGAAGGTATCCTTGCTGTACAAAAATCTTTTTAAGCAAACCCTCTAATTTCTTATCCATAGGATCTTTGAAAGCACAACTATCTTCGATAGGAATAGTAGTGCGTTTGTTTAGAGTAGAAACTGCCCCCTCGACCTTGGGGACTGTCTGCCATAAGTCCTTTCTGGGGTCGACTATAGGAAATAATTTCTTAAATATAGGGGGGGGAACAAAAGGTATGCCGGGCCTTTCCCACTCTTTATTTACTATGTCCGCCACCCGCTTGGGTATAGGAAAAGCGTCGGGGGGCACCGGAACCTCTAGGAACTTGTCCATCTTACATAATTTCTATGGAATGACCAAATTGTCACAATCATCCAGAGTAGATAACACCTCCTTAAGCAGTGCGCGGAGATGTTCTAATTTAAATTTAAATGTCACAACATCAGGTTCAACTTGATGAGAAATTTTTCCTGAATCTGAAATTTCTCCATCAGACAAAACCTCCCTCATGGCCCCTTGAGATTGGTGTGAGGGTATGTCAGAACAGTTATCATCAGCGTCCTCTTGCTCTTCAGTGTTTAAAACAGAGCAATCGCGCTTTCTCTGATAAGTAGGCATTTTGGATAAAAGATTTGCTATGGAGTTATCCATTACAGCCGTTAATTGTTGCATGGTAATAAGTATTGGCGCACTAGATGTACTAGGGGCCTCCTGTGTGGGCATAACTGGTGTAGACACAGTAGGGGATGATGTAGTATCATGTTTACTCCCCTCATTTGAGGAATCATCTTGGGCAATATCATTATCTGTTGCATTACTGTCCTTACTTTGTTTGGACACTATGGCACAATTATCACATAAATTTAAATGGGGAGACACATTGGCTTTCATACATATAGAACATAGCATATCTGATGGTACAGACATGTTAAACAGGCTTAAACTTGTCAACAAAGCACAAAAAACGTTTTAAAATAAAACCGTTACTGTCACTTTAAATTTCAAACTGAAAACACTTTATTACTGAATATGTGAAAAAGTATGAAGGAATTGTTCAAAATTCACCAAAATTTCACCACAGTGTCTTAAAGCATTAAACGTATTGCACACCAAATTTCAGAGCTTTAACCCTTAAATTAACGGAACCGGAGCCGTTTTTACATTTAACCCGGCCTATACAGTCCCCCATCTGAAAAAGGTGTCCAACACAGTGCCTGCCGTTTTTCTAAACGTTCCCCAAGATTATAATACCAATAATTAGTTAGAATCTGCATAATATGCCTAGTAAAGCAATTGTTTTAGCCCAGAAAAATGTCTACCAGCTTTTAAGCCCTTTTTGAAGCCCTTTATTCTTTTATGTTTAACTAAGAAAATGGCTTACCGGTCCCCATGAGGGGAAATGACAGCCTTCCAGCATTACATGGTCTTGTTAGAAATATGGCTAGTCATACCTTAAGCAGAAAAGACTGCTAACTGTTTCCCCCAACTGAAGTTACTTCATCTCAACAGTCCTGTGTGGAAACAGCAATCGATTTTAGTTACTGTCTGCTAAAATCATCTTCCTCTTACAAACAGAAATCTTCATCCTTTTCTGTTTCAGAGTAAATAGTACATACCAGCACTATTTTAAAATAACAAACACTTGATAGAAGAATAAAACTACATTTAAACACCAAAAAACTCTTAACCATCTCCGTGGAGATGTTGCCTGTGCAACGGCAAAGAGAATGACTGGGGTGGGCGGAGCCTAGGAGGGATCATGTGACCAGCTTTGCTGGGACTCTTTGCCATTTCCTGTTGGGGAAGAGAATATCCCACAAGTAAGGATGACGCCGTGGACCGGACACACCAATGTTGGAGAAATATATGTATACGCTTATATACATTTAGCTTTATGTGTTAATATGTGTATATACACATATTAACAAATAAATATATATGTATATAGGCATATACATATATATTTAAATTTTTTGCCCATCGCTGCGCAACTTAACCCCATTCGCAATGCTTCCTTGTAATGCTAATGCAGGGTCGCGTTCGTATTGCACCTTACCTGTATTACCAGTTCACATTTCGTACGCTGTTATTACAAAGTGGAGCGCAAATATCGCTTTAGTGAAACTTTAAGAAACTTCTATTATCAAATTTACTTTGTTTTCTTGGTATCCTTTATTGAAAATCAGATAGGTAGGCCCAGGAGCATGCACATTTCAGGAGCATTATATAGCAGCAGCTTCACAAGAATGCTTTTAACAATGTTATATACTGTGCAAGCTGCTGTCATCTAGTGCTTAAAGGCATTCTTTCAAAAGTGCTGCCATATAGTTCTCCAGACATGTGCACGCTACCTACAAAGGTATTCTCTTTAACAAAGAATACCATAAGAATTAAAGAAGGGCCAGAATACAATTGGCATGCTATTTAGCACTTTCTCTTGCTCGCAAACACCGCCAGAACAACACTTTTAATGCACGTGTGTTAGTTAGATTGAAAGTCAAATGCACGCTAACTTGAGAACTTAACAGATATCACCACCGCCTTAACTTCTTTTTCCCATAGACTTGGAGAATGCAAACTGGAAAAAATCCTAACACTTTCACTCTAACCCTTCACATCGTTCAACCTGCAGCGCTAACCCAAAGGTTTACAATCCTAATGTTCTTCATGTAGAAGAAAATGTTCTATTTATTTTTAAATAGATGTTTCCATATAAGTATATATCTATACCTATATGAATATCTATTTACAAATACATAAAACACTTTCCCCTATGGGAAGAACATTGGAATGTAAAATATTTACAGTACATACACAGTAAAACACATTATTAAATATTACAATTAAATAAAAAAGATTGTTCTTGTTTTCAGGTATTTGAGTGGAAAGGGTTCAAAAGTTTATATACATATGTATATATGTGTATGCATGGGTATATATGTGCGTACATGTATGTGTATATAGGTGTCCAAGAGTAGCCCATTATTTATGAAAAGAGACTGGTCATTACACATAATTATAAGAAAACTATAAACTTTGAGGTTTACATTAGCCATATTGTTGATATGCTATTGTGTAGCTGCTCACAGATATGTATTTAGGTGCCATGGTGCTCTTCGCCTTTTGTTTTATGCTCTGTATCCCTTATGAATAAACCTCAATAAAAAAAATGGTATGCTTCATCTAATGTCAATTTAAAAGGATTTAAAGGGACATTAAACTGCTGGGTACAACTATAGTAGCATGGTTACTACTCACAATGCATTGTTTTTCCTCATGTACCTGCTGATCTCTTTAAAGGTGTTCTCTTATTTTAACCCCTTACATAAGCCAGTTGATAAAGCTGTGCATTTTATACTAGGCACCACCATCTTGTAGCTCGTGTACTGCCTTTTTGACAGCTCAGTCTAGCTCACATATAGAGAGCAGCAGTGTTGTCCTTTTTTGTATTTTTTTGCACAGTTTAAAAGTTACATAACAAATATAAGCTCCTAGATGGCGGCACCCAGTGTGAAGATGCAGAGCTTCACTAACTAATACTTGTAAGGGGTTAAGTTAAGAGAATTACTTTGAATACAGCTGCAGACCCAGGAGGAAAAGTAATAGCATAGTGAGTAGTAATTATTATATTGCAGTTGTACTCAGCAGTTTAATGTCCCTTTTAAATTAAAGCGAAATGGGGCAACATATGTAAATAAAGTATATTATATGTTTTTCTAAATATGATTAAACATTTTATAGCACAATCTAAACAATGTTTAAGGTTCTTTTAAAGTGATGGTAAACTCACTTAAAGGGACAGTCAAGTATAAATTAAACTTTCATTATTCAGATAGGACTTTTAATTTTAATAAACTTTCCAATTTACTTTTATCATCAAATTTGCTTTTTTCTCTTGGTATTCTTAGTTTAAACTAAACATAGGTAGGCTCATATGCTAATTTCTAAGCCTTTGAGGGCTGCCTCTTATCACAGGCTTTTTAAATCTCTTTTCAACACAAAGAGACAGAAAGTACACGTGGGCTATATAGATAACAGTGTGTTCAGGCACAGAAAGTTATTTAAAGGACCAGTCAATAGAGTAGATTTGTATAATCAACAAATGCAAGATAACAAGACAATGCAATAGCACTTAGTCCGAACTTCAAATGAGTAGTAGATTTTTATTTCTGACAATTTTAAAAGTTATGTCTTTTTCCACTCCCCCTGTACCATATGACACCCATCAACCAATCACAAATGCATACACGTACCATGTGACAGTCATCAGCCATTCACAAATGCATACACACTTATTCTGGCACATGCTCAGTAGGAGCTGGTGACTCAAAAAGTTTTAATATAACAAGACTGTGCACATTTTGTTAATGGAAGTAAATTGGAAAGTTGTTTTAAATGGCATGCTCTATCTGAATAATTAAAGTTTAATTTTGATTGAGTGTCCCTTTAAGATCTAGCACAATACAATGCTAAATTTAAGACAATAGATAATAAACAGTCACAGTCATGTGATCAGGGGGCTGGAAGAAGGTTCCTAGATACAAGGTAATCACAGAGGTAAAAAGTATATTAATATAACTGTGTTGGTTATGCAAAACTGGGGAATGAGTAATAAAGGGATTATCTATCTTTTAAAACAATAACAATTCTATGGTTGACTGTCCCTTAAAGTTAATTTACATAGTATGAAAGCACTTTTAAATATATGCATATTGATGCTAGTATTTTTATTACACACACACTATAGCTATTGTTATACCCATTTTTATGCGCCTCTGTTCCCTGCTTCTATACTGCCTCCATATCTGAAATTTTTATGCTTTAGTTTGACAGGCAGCTGTTGCATCCAATAGGAGCTGCACTATACGCCCTATGTTACCTACTGCCAGCACGCTCCGTGCTGGTAACTTCAAGCCGCATCTGTTTGAGGTAGAACTGCGCAAGTGCAGTTCACTACGCTCTTTGCGCTGCTTAAACAGTGAATCTGCTTCACCGTAGAGATCCACTGTTTGCTGCAGGGACAAGATCGACATGTGTTTGCTTTTTTTTTGTGAGTAAGCAGCGCAAAGAGCGTAGTGAACTGCACTTGCGCAGTTCTACCTCAAACAGATGCGGCTTGAAGTTACCAGCACGGGAGCGTGCTGGCAATAGGTAACATAGGGCGTATGGTGCAGCTCCTATTGGATGTAACAGCTGCCTGTCACACTAAAGCATAAAAAATTCAGATACAGAGGCAGTATAGAAGCAGGGAACAGAGGCGCATACAAATGGGTATAACAATAGCTATAGTGTGTGTGTAATAGAAATACTAGCATCAATATGCATATATTTAAAAGTTCTTTCATACTATGTAAATTAACTTAAGTGAGTTTACAATCACTTTAACTCATAGCATGGCAGTAATATAGCCTGTGCTGTACCCTTGGACATTAGGGGCTTCAGCGTAACTGCTGAAACCCGCGTCGTCCGTAAATAAAACTGCCTTAAGTTGGATAAACTGGCGATGTCCATAAATGTGCAGAAATACACATTTCTGGAGTCGCCAGTGACTTACGCCAGTTTAGAAACTGCCGGCGCGTAATAAAAACACAAAAAAAATCCTACATCGCCCGTAAAAGTCTAACCTGCATCCAAAAAAAACCTTGACACGTAAAAACCCCTATATTCCCATCACCCCATATTGCAACTAATAATAAAAGTATTAACCCCTAAACCGCCAATCTCCCACAACGCAATATACCTAATTAAACTATTAACCCCTAAACCGCCATCCCCTACAACAAAATAAACTAATTTAATCACTAAGCCCCCTAACCTAACACCCCTTAAATTAACCCCAATTACATAATCTTTCACCCACATCACAATCTAACTAATAAATGTATTAACCCCTAATCTGCCATCCCCCCACATTGCAAACTGCCTAATCAATTTATTAACCCCTAATCCGCCATCCCTCCACATCACAAACGGCCTAATAAAGTGATTAACCCCTAAACCGCCATCCCCTACAATGCAATAAACCTAATTAACCTATTAACCCCTAAACCCCCAACCCCCCACAACGCAATAAACCTAATTAACCTATTAACCCCTAAACCGCCAACCCCCCACAACGCAATAAACTAGTTTAATCCCTAAGCCCCCTAACCTAACACTGGATGGCTCCGCGGTCTTCGGTTCTGTTCAGCGGTCACCTCCGCTCCACGTTGCCTTGGTCCTGGATGAAGATAGAAGAGGTCCCCGCACTGGAAGAAAATATCGCCGTCTGGAAGAAGATCATCTCCGCCGGACTTCAGGAATGGTGAGTACCTATTTGGGGGTTAGATTTAGGCTTTTTTTTTTTGGGGGTGTCTTTTTTTTAGATTAGGGATTTTATGGGCTGTAAAAGAGATGATTGCCCTTTTAAGGGCAATGCCCATACAAATGCCCCTTTAGGGGCAATGGGTAGTTTAGGTTTTTTTAGTGTTAGTTTTTTTTATTTTGGGGGGTTTGGTGGGTGGGGGGGTTTATTGTTAGGGGGGACTTAGTATTATTTTAATGTAAAAGAGCTGTTTAACTTAGGGCAATGCCCTACAAAAGGCCCTTTTAAGGGCTATTGGTACTTTAGTTTATATTAGGGGGTGTTTTTATTTTGGGAGGGCTTTTTTATTTTCATAGGGGTATTAGATTAGGTTTTATTTTTTCATTTTTGATAATTTGGTTTATTTTTTTCTGTAATTTTAGACTTTTTATTTTTTGTACTTTTAGATTTAATTTAATGTTAGTTTTTGGTTTTTATTGTAACTTAGTATTTTTTATTTTATGTAATTTGGGTTAATTTAGAGGGTGTTAGGTTAGGGGGCTTAGAAATTAAATTTGTAATTTGCGTTGTTAAGGGTTGGCGGTTTAGGAGTTTATAGGTTAATTAGGTTTATTGCGATGTGGGTTTTTTGTCGGTTTAGGGGTTAATACATTTATTAGGCAGTTTGTGATGTGGGGGATGGCGGATTTGGGGTTAATACATTTATTAGGTAGATTGTGATGTGGTGGTTGGCGGATTAGGGGTTATTAGGTTAATTAGATATTTTGCGATGTGGGGGTTGGCGGATTAGGGGTTATTTTATTTAGTTATTGCAGTGGGGGGATGACGGTTGACAGCGCTTGCGTTAGGTATTAGTTAGAACTTCCAGGGAGTTATGGTACTTATATATTCAGTGCAAGGCTTGTTATTTTATGGGAGTAAAATTAGTGGGTGAAATATATGCGCCGCATTTATATATGGCGCTGTATATGTGACTGCAATACCGGACTAAAAACTGGCTACGCCAACTTTTGTGGGCAACGTCGAATATGTAATCTTGCCCTACGTCTTCAGCTACTCTTTAGCCTTTTTATCTATTTCATCATTGCTGTCATCAAAAATAATTTGCAGATGTGTCCCCAAATAATACACATACACACATACATTTTATATATATATATATATATATATATATATATATATATATATATATATATATATATATATATCTTGAAAGCTGTATGATGACACATGGAATGTTTAGTATGAGGCTACTTAGTGCTAGAGATGTGCCTGTGCTTGACATAAGAGAGAGTGGGGTAATAAATACAGAACAACAGGACTTGCTTGGCACCTTCTGATTCCTACATTTCTTCACTTCTCCCCCAAATTGTTCCAATTTAGAATCTGAGCTACTTTTCTTAGTAAAGGGATCAAAATACTATTAAAACAGTCTTAGATCCCAGGATGGGGTGGATTTCACACCCGGGAGGGGAGGGGCTCTATGGGAGCAATTGATGTCTATTTAACAACCTGTTTTAACTTCATTAGCAAGAGAAGCCCAAGGGAGATAATGCTCTGACAGGCAGCAGCTGGAGGGAAAAAAAGCAGACAGAGTTGGATCTAAAATAAATAGACAAAACATTATACCAGACAAATTCACTGCATTACACCAACGGAATAATTTGGACCAAAACTAGCAGAATTTGACTAAGTACAAATACAGTTTAGAATAAACTCCCAGAATGCCTTGCATTTTGCATTTTCAGCTTTCGCATAATACTCATATGTGGTGTCCCAGCAATATCCTGCGTGGAGCTATAGCTGTGATCTATGCCCCTCCTTCTGAAACAGGCGACCACTAGAGTACGAAAGAGGGCATTTTAAAATGTACCATTTTTTTTTTAATGGATTCTCCTTTGCTGAAAATTATTTTTTGGGCTTCTGCATGTGGTATGTGTCAGGGTACAACATCAGAGTTATATATATATCTTTTAACATGTTTAAATAGGTGCTGAATGTAATGTTATCTTCGGAGTCATGAGTTTTTAAAGCCGTTATAAGCAACAATATCAAAGGACTAGAGCAAAACAAAACAAAAAAATAGGTCTATTGTATGTGTGGAAAATTGTTATTCTTTTTGTGTTTTCTGTTCTATAAATAGAACATTCTTTCCTGTTCTACAGAAGATCTGGGCTGCAGTGGATGTCTTTGAGGGCCACACCAGGATACTAAATCTGTCTAATGGAGAATCAATAGAGTATGTTATGCACATTAAAAAATGTTCTATGTGAAGGAATTGGAATATTGGAGACAATAGTGTATAATGGGCTGCTGTATAAGTGAAGTATTAGTAGTATTAGTAAAACAGCAGCAGACAATTGAATTACACTGAGAACTATGGGGCATCAGTGCAGGGATAGGAAGAGTGGGGGATCAGATGATGGGCACTAACGGTGGATGGCAGAGGCATTCATGATGCTTAACAGTTTGGCTAGTAAAGCAATAGAAGACCAATTAGGAAGCAGTTAAAGTAGTAATAATGGAACATGATAAGTGAGTGGATTAGTGTTTCAGTTCTTTTGTTTTGGTAAGAAAAAGACAAATTATGGTCATGGTTCCATATGTGAAATCATCAGGGTTTTGCAAAGTGACTGAGTGCAAGGAGTAAATCAGTATAATCCCCTGTAACTCAAAAGACAGATTTCAGGCGCTAGGGTTATAGTAGGAAGGGAAGCGGTAATACGTTTTCAGAAGATGGCTAAATCAGAGGGTTATGTTCCAGGAGCGGAGATTCACCAACACAAAGATTGTCGTTTTTGACACACAGTATATAAAAGGCTTGTATATACTAATACGCTCATTGACAATGTATATTATTAAAGGCTATTATGCCATAAAGTTCAGTGTTTGCAAAATGTTACAGTTTGCGGAATCCCAACAATAGGTTTGTTGTGCTGCTTTTTATCCAATTGTGACATTAAAGTGATGAAAAACTTTACGTGTTTTAAAAGCAGGTCTGGAATCTAAGCAATAATTTACAGGAACTTTAATTGATCACTTGTAATGAAGATGCGCTATTTAATCTAGTTGTGCCATTCTAATACCCTGCGATGTGGCTGCCCACTTCAAAACACATTTTTTTGTGACCTAACAGTTTGAACCGTTCTCCAATCGGCGCTCTAGCTACAAAAAAAAAGTGACATACGACTAGAGAGCTGATTGGAGAACAGTTAAATCCGTTAGCTAGCAAAAATATATGTTTGAAGTGGGCAGCCGGAGCGCAGGTATTAGAATGCCACAGCTAGATTAAAAAAGAAAGTAACAGCGTGATGAATTAAAGTCCCTGTAAAATATTGCTTAGATTCTGGACCTGATTTTAAATAAAACATGTAAAGTTTACTATCAGTTTAATTGTCCAGCTTAGGAGGTGCCATTTCAAAAAAGTCTAATATTTATTACAGATTTGGATTCAGAGATTTTTAGTGGTGAAGTTTAATTTTAAAATTTATATTTTTAGAACATAAAACCATAAAACAAAAACATAAAAACTGTTTTTTCTCCCTTTAATTGGACGGAGAACAGAAACCCTGACATGAAAGTTTTTAGCATAATATAAAGTTGCAAAAACAAGAACATTTTTGTGTAACAGATGTCATAAACCAATGAATCTATTTACTTCATATTTTTAGGGTTTAAGTGATCTGCTAACTGAAATGCCAGACTGATTACGGTAATCCAGAGTTTAGGTTTATGACACATCACATTTATATTAGACCATGGGTTTATGTTTTCTCATAAAATTAATAAAAAAAATAAACTCTGAGGCCCAAAAACTGATGAATATGAAAAAATGGAAAAACACTACCTCATTCCTTTTTTGAGTTGGGGTATTTAATAATGTAGAAATCAAAAACTTAAATTATGCTTACCTGATCATTTTCTTTTCTTTGACCGGAAGAGTCCACAGCTGCATTCATTCCTTTTGGGAATTCCGAACCTGGCCACCAGGAGGAGGCAAAGACACCCCAGCCAAAGGCTTAAATACCTCCCCCACTTCCCTCATCCCCCAGTCATTCTGCCAAGGGAACAAGGAACAGTAGGAGAAATATCAGGGTGAAAAAGGTGCCAGAAGAAGAAACTAAATCACAGCCGCCACATCGATAAACGCGGGCGGGGAGCTGTGGACTCTTCCTGTCAGAAGAAAAGAAAATGATCTGGTAAGCATAATTTAAGTTTTTCTTCTTAAACGGGAAGAGTCCACAGCTGAATTAATTACTTTTGGGAAAACAATACCCAAGCTATAGAGGATACTGAATGCAAACAAAGGGCGGGTACAGAAGGCAGCTCCTTCGAAGGGCACCACAGCCTGAAATTACCCATAAAAAACTGAAAAAATAACTGCCCATCAGTTAAACAACTGGCATGCCGTGCTGGAGACCACTCAAAATCCTTAGATTCCACTGAGCACAATGCCTCAGAGGAGCCAAGTCTTGCAAGGCTCCCAAATTGCACGAACTTAGCCGAAGTAAAGGCACCTCCACCTATACCCAAAAGGAGATCCAAAGGACCAACGGTCCAAGACAAGCAAAATGATGGTGGTTACAGGACAACCACCCAAGGAAAAGAACTCTCTAAGAAGTCCCTCTTCCAAGAGACACTCCCACCTATGAGAGAGCGATCGCGAGGAAGAACAAATCCAACCTCAGATCCTCTGACACAGCACGATAACATAATTTATGCTTACCTGATAAATTCCTTTCTTCTGTTGTGTGATCAGTCCACGGGTCATCATTACTTCTGGGATATTATCTGCTCCCCTACAGGAAGTGCAAGAGGATTCACCCAGCAGAGTTGCTATATAGCTCCTCCCCTCTACGTCACCTCCAGTCATTCGACCAAAGACCAACGAGAAAGGAGAAGCCCAGGGTGTAGTGGTGACTGGATTATAATTTAAAAAATATTTACCTGCCTTAAAAACAGGGCGGGCCGTGGACTGATCACACAACAGAAGAAAGGAATTTATCAGGTAAGCATAAATTATGTTTTCTTCTGTTATGTGTGATCAGTCCACGGGTCATCATTACTTCTGGGATACCAATACCAAAGCAAAAGTACACGGATGACGGGAGGGATAGGCAGGCTCATTATACAGAAGGAACCACTGCCTGAAGAACCTTTCTCCCAAAAATAGCCTCCGAAGAAGCAAAAGTGTCAAATTTGTAAAATTTGGAAAAAGTATGAAGCGAAGACCAAGTTGCAGCCTTGCAAATCTGTTCAACAGAGGCCTCATTCTTAAAGGCCCAAGTGGAAGCCACAGCTCTAGTAGAATGAGCTGTAATTCTTTCAGGAGGCTGCTGTCCAGCAGTCTCATAGGCTAAACGAATTATGCTACGAAGCCAGAAGGAGAGAGAGGTAGCCGAAGCCTTATGACCTCTCCTCTGACCAGAGTACACGACAAACAGAGAAGACGTTTGTCGAAAATCCTTAGTTGCCTGCAAGTAGAACTTGAGGGCACGAACTACATCCAGATTGTGTAGAAAACGTTCCTTCTTTGAAGAAGGATTTGGACACAAGGATGGAACAACAATCTCTTGATTGATATTCCTGTTAGTGACTACCTTAGGTAAGAACCCAGGTTTAGTACGCAGAACTACCTTGTCTGAGTGAAAGATCAGATAAGGAGAATCACAATGTAAGGCTGATAATTCAGAGACTCTTCGAGCCGAGGAAATAGCCATTAAAAATAGAACTTTCCAAGATAATAATTTTATATCAATGGAATGAAGGGGTTCAAACGGAACACCCTGTAAAACGTTAAGAACTAAGTTTAAACTCCATGGCGGAGCAACAGTTTTAAACACAGGCTTGATCCTAGCTAAAGCCTGACAAAATGCCTGGACGTCTGGATTTTCTGACAGACGCTTGTGTAACAAGATGGACAGAGCTGAGATCTGTCCCTTTAATGAGCTAGCCGATAAACCCTTTTCTAAACCTTCTTGTAGAAAGGACAATATCCTAGGAATCCTAACCTTACTCCAGGAGTAATCTTTGGATTCACACCAGAATAGGTATTTACGCCATATTTTATGGTAAATCTTTCTGGTAACAGGCTTCCTAGCCTGTATCAGGGTATCAATAACCGACTCAGAAAAACCACGTTTTGATAAAATCAAGCGTTCAATTTCCAAGCAGTCAGCTTCAGAGAAGTTAGATTTTGATGTTTGAATGGACCCTGTATCAGAAGGTCCTGTCTTAGAGGTAGAGACCAAGGCGGACAGGATGACATGTCCACTAGATCTGCATACCAAGTCCTGCGTGGCCATGCAGGTGCTATTAGAATCACTGATGCTCTCTCCTGTTTGATTTTGGCAATCAATCGAGGAAGCAGCGGGAAGGGTGGAAACACATAAGCCATCCTGAAGTTCCAAGGTGCTGTCAAAGCATCTATCAGAACCGCTTCCGGATCCCTGGATCTGGATCCGTAGCGAGGAAGTTTGGCGTTCTGGCGAGACGCCATGAGATCTATCTCTGGTTTGCCCCAACGTCGAAGTATTTGGGCAAAGACCTCCGGATGAAGTTCCCACTCCCCCGGATGAAAAGTCTGGCGACTCAAGAAATCCGCCTCCCAGTTCTCCACTCCCGGGATGTGGATTGCTGACAGGTGGCAAGAGTGAGACTCTGCCCAGCGAAATATCTTTGATACTTCCATCATTGCTAGGGAGCTTCTTGTCCCTCCCTGATGGTTGATGTAAGCTACAGTCGTGATGTTGTCCGACTGAAACCTGATGAACCCCCGAGTTTTTAACTGGGGCCAAGCTAGAAGGGCATTGAGAACTGCTCTCAATTCCAGAATGTTTATTGGCAGGAGACTTTCCTCCTGACTCCATTGTCCCTGAGCCTTCAGAGAATTCCAGACAGCGCCCCAACCTAGTAGGCTGGCGTCTGTTGTTACAATTGTCCAGTCCGGCCTGCTGAATGGCATCCCCCTGGACAGATGTGGCCGAGAAAGCCACCATAGAAGAGAGTTTCTGGTCTCTTGATCCAGATTCAGAGTGGGGGACAAATCTGAGTAATCCCCATTCCACTGACTCAGCATGCACAATTGCAGCGGTCTGAGATGTAGGCGTGCAAAGGGTACTATGTCCATTGCTGCTACCATTAAGCCGATCACCTCCATGCATTGAGCTACTGACGGGAGTTGAATGGAATGAAGGATACGGCATGCATTTAGAAGCTTTGTTAATCTGTCTTCTGTCAGATAAATCTTCATTTCTACAGAATCTATAAGAGTCCCCAAGAATGGAACTCTTGTGAGAGGAAAGAGAGAACTCTTCTTTTCGTTCACTTTCCATCCATGCGACCTTAGAAATGCCAGAACTAACTCTGTATGAGACTTGGCAGTTTGAAAGCTTGAAGCTTGTATCAGAATGTCGTCTAGGTACGGAGCTACCGAAATTCCTCGCGGTCTTAGTACCGCCAGAAGGGCACCCAGAACCTTTGTGAAGATTCTTGGAGCCGTAGCCAATCCGAATGGAAGGGCTACAAACTGGTAATGCCTGTTTAAGAAGGCAAACCTTAGATACCGGTAATGATCTTTGTGAATCGGTATGTGAAGGTAAGCATCCTTTAAATCCACTGTGGTCATGTACTGACCCTTTTGGATCATGGGTAAGATTGTCCGAATAGTTTCCATTTTGAACGATGGAATTCTTAGGAATTTGTTTAGGATCTTTAAATCCAAGATTGGCCTGAAAGTTCCCTCTTTTTTGGGAACCACAAACAGGTTTGAGTAAAACCCTTGTCCTTGTTCCGACCGCGGAACCGGATGGATCACTCCCATTAATAATAGATCTTGTACACAGCGTAGAAACGCGTCTTTCTTTATTTGGTTTGTTGACAACCTTGACAGATGAAATCTCCCTCTTGGGGGAGAGAATTTGAAGTCTAGAAGGTATCCCTGAGATATGATCTCTAGCGCCCAGGGATCCTGGACATCTCTTGCCCAAGCCTGGGCGAAGAGAGAGAGTCTGCCCCCCACTAGATCCGGTCCCGGATCGGGGGCCCTCGGTTCATGCTGTCTTAGGGGCAGCAGCAGATTTCCTGGCCTGCTTGCCCTTATTCCAGGACTGGTTAGGTTTCCAGCCTTGTCTGTAACGAGCAACAGCTCCTTCCTGTTTTGGTTTTTATTTAAAGTAGCATCAATACAGTTAGTACATAAATTTCTATTGGGCTCCACCTTGGCATTGGAACAAATGACACAGGTATCTTCCTCTGAATCAGACATGTTTAACACACTAGCAATAAACATGCAACTCGGTTACAATCTTATTTAACAAAAACGTACTGTGCCTCAAGAAGCACTAAACGATTAAATGACAGTTGAAATAATGAACTGAAAAATAGTTATAGCATCACTCTTTAAAAACAACACAACTTTTTAGCAAAGGTTTGTTCCCATTAGTAAAATAACACTAATTAAATTTTAAACATAAAAATTACATAAACGTTTTAAATCACAGTCACTATATAAGTCTCACAGCTCTGCTGAGAGAATCTACCTCCCTTCAAAGAAGTTTGAAGACCCCTGAGTTCTGTTAGAGATGAACCGGATCATGCAGAAAATACAAGAGTAACTGACTGGAAATTTTTGATGCGTAGCAAAGAGCGCCAAAAACGGCCCCTCCCTCTCACACACAGCAGTGAGAGAGAAACGAAACTGTCATAATTAAAACAAGCAAACTGCCAAGTGGAAAAATAATGCCCAAATATTTATTCACTCAGTACCTCATTAATGCAAACGATTCTACATTCCAGCAAAAACGTTTAACATGAAAAATACCTATTAAAAGGTTTAATGTACTTTTACAGAGTAATTCCGGTGAAATACCATCCCCAGAATACTAAAGTGTAGAGTATACATACATGTTCATTATAACGGTATGGCAGGATTTTCTCATCAATTCCATTCAGAAAATAAAAACTGCTACATACCTCAATGCAGATTCCACTGCCCGCTGTCCCCTGATCTGAAGTTTTTACCTCCCTCAGATGGCCGAGAAACAGCAATATGATCTTAACTACTCCGGTTAAAATCATAAGAAAAACTCTGGTAGATTCTTCTTCAAACTCTGCCAGAGAGGTAATAACACGCTCCGGTGCTATTGTAAAACAACAAACTTTTGATTGAAGTTCTAAAAACTAAGTATAATCACCATAGTCCTCTCACACCTCCTATCTAGTCTTTGGGTGCAAGAGAATGACTGGAGGTGACGTAGAGGGGAGGAGCTATATAGCAACTCTGCTGGGTGAATCCTCTTGCACTTCCTGTAGGGGAGCAGATAATATCCCAGAAGTAATGATGACCCGTGGACTGATCACACATAACAGAAGAAATAACTAATGGTGCTCCAAGGAAGTACCAGAGCCAGCCCCCCTGAAATCCCATACACAAGGAGGGAAGGAAAGAATCCTCGAACGAGACGTTAAGGACCCACAGGGTCTCCATGGAAACTGTATACTTCCAAATCCTTGCCATAGGCAAGGTGAAGAGACCAAAGAGAATGGTAAAACACTACCATTGAGTAATAACCCAACGGTCAGTACTACCAGCTCAGTTGAAACAAACAACCTCGAGCCCGCCTTAATGCAAAAGTTGCCCCTGGCGACAACCCTGAGACGAAAGGCAAAGAATGACTGGGGGATGAGGGAAGTGGGGGAGGTATTTAAGCCTTTGGCTGGGGTGTCTTTGCCTCCTCTGAATTCCCAAAAGTAATGAATGCAGCTGTGGACTCTTCCCGTTTAAGAAGAAAATAATTGTTTGTTTCTATAGAAAAGGAGCCCTTCTATTAAGAAAAATCATAACATTGCAAAACCCCCCCCCCCCCAAAAAAAAAAAAAAACAAAAAAAAAAACATGGACTAAAACCCTTTTGTGTTTTTAATATTTCATGCTCTCAACAATTGACATCTGCCACCCTCTTAAACATTCATTGGTTTTGGCTGCACACATTTCTCATAGTCCCATAATGGCATTTACTGAATTTTAGCAATAGATTTGTAGTAATTGCCTAACCTTATTTAAACACCAAACTGTATGGTAATGATGTGTCCGACTTAAGGGGACATTAAACCCAAACATTTTCTTTCATGATTCAGACAGAGAATACAATTTTAAACAACATCCCAATTCTATTATATCATTTGCTTCATTCTTTAGATATCCTTTGTTAAAGAAATAGCAATACACATGGGTGAGCCAATCACATGAGGAAAATATGTGCAGTCACCAATCAGAAGCTACTGAGCCTATCTAGATATGCTTTTCAGGAAGGAATATCAAGAGAATGAAGCAAATTAGATAACAGAAGTAATCTAGAAAGTTGTTGAAAATGGTATTCTCTGTCTGAATTATGAAAGAAAAAAAATGGGTTTAATGTCCCTTTAAGCTACAGGACCTATAACTGTTTATATACATTTTTTATTTTTTTTAATCGACTCTGTATTTTAAACATGATTTTATTTATAACGTTCTTTCTTAATGCACCATTTAATTACGGTTTTTTATTCCCCCCCCACCCCCGCAAGGATTAGTCATTTTCTAAGATGGTGTAAGGTAATGAATTTCTGATATGTTAGAAAGACTGACATTATTTATACTGGAAGATCAGATAACTCTTTACTTGATGGGATATAGCTGTCAGAAGTCCCAGTAGGCCTGACATCAGCACTTCTAGTCAGCCCTCAGCCCTATGCCAGGTTTGCTTATTTGGAAGTGTCCAAGGTGTGGAAGGGACATGTTTACTTAGAAAACACAAGATAACATTTTATGCAGCTAAAAGCTAATACACCTTTTATTCAATTTAATCTATTTGCCAGGGGCGTCGCATAGTTAGCCACTATTACTGTAATTATTCCACATAACCACTCATTAAATAGATGATATAGTAAAGAGACACTAAAGTCAAAATGAAACTTTCATGATTCAGATAGATCATGCAATTTTAACCCCTTAATGACCGCCATACCCTGTACGTCCATGGTCGTTAAGGGTTTAATTAGTGCAGCTTTGCCGACAGCGGCTATGCTGTGCTAGTACTCCATTCTGGAGGCATGCAGATATATTGCGGTCTTGCCAACATCAGCAAGACCTGTGACATATCCGGCGGATGTTTGGGGTATGTGAATGACCGACAATGAATAGGTTGACAGTCATTAAGTGGTTAAAATACTTTTAACCACTCATTTTACTCCCATTATGAAATTGTGCACAGTCTCTTTATATGCACACTTTCTGAGAGACCAGGTACTACTGAGCATATGTAAGAGTTCACAGTGTACATGTATATTAGTCTGTGATTGGCTAGTGGCTATCACATGATACATGAGGCTAGAAAATGTTGGTAATTTAAAATTCAGATTAAAGGGACAGTCAAATCCAAAATAAACTTTCATGATTCAAATAGGGCATGCAATTTTAAACAACTTTACAATTTACTTTTATCACCAATTTTGCTTTGTTCTATTGGTATTCTTAGTTGATACCTAAACCTAGGAGATTCATATGCTAATTTCTTAGACCTCGAAGGCCGCCTCTAATCTGAATGTATTTTGTCATTTTATCACCACTAGAGGGTGTTAGGTCATGTGTTTCATATAGATAACATTGAGCACATGCACGTGAAGTTACCTAGGAGTGAGTACTGATTGGCTAAAATGCAAGTCTGTCAAAAGACACAAGACACAACTAAGATTGTAATCCACTCTCTCATCCTTTCCCGCCTTGACTACTGCAACTCGGTCCTCTCTGGTCTCCCTAGCTGTCGTCTAGCTCCTTTACAATCCATAACAAATGCCTCTGCCAGGCTTATCTTCCTTACACGTCGCTCTTAATCCGCTGCACCTCTCTGCCAATCCCTTCACTGGCTTCCTCTTGCCTCCAGGATTAAACACAAAATGCTGACTCAGACATACAAAGCCCTCAACTGCACTGCTCCCCTCTATATCTCAGACCTTGTCTCCAGATAATCTCCCTCCTGTCCCCTTCGCTCTGCTCATGATCTCCTCCTCTCCTCCTCTCTTGTTACCTCCTCACACTCCCGTTTACAGGACTTCTCCAGACTGGCTCACATCTTGTGGAACTCTCTAGCTCGAACAAGACTCTCCCCTAGTTTTGAAAGCTGCAAGCACTCCATAAAGACTCTTCTGTTCAGGGATGCATACAACCTACACTAACCTTTCCTAATACCAGCTCTTCTCCTCCATTGCTATCCGCCATGAACACCCTTAGAATGTAAGCTTAAGAGCCCAACTGCTTGCAGATCACCTTCATAAAAGCTGACTGCAACAGTGCGACTCTAGGCAGGGCTCTCTACCCATTTGATCCCAATAATTGCTACCTTGAATGCCGCCTATGTTTATAGCGCTGCGGAATCTGTTGGCACTCTACAAATAACCTATAATAATAATAAAATAACTGAAATAAGGGGGCAGTTTGCAGAGGCTTAGATACAAGGTAATCACAGAGGTAAAAAGTATATTAATATAACAGTGTTGGTTATGCAAAACTGGGGAATGGGTAAAAAAAAGGGATTATATATCTTTTTAAACAACAACAAAGTTGGTGTTGACTGTCCCTTTAAGTGATCTACATTGTATTTTTATTATGCATTTGTTAGGGGGTTTAATTAAAAGTTGCCATAAAGCAACGTGTTTGTAATTCATCCAGTCCACCTTAACAGTACAGGGAGTGCAGAATTATTAGGCAAATGAGTATTTTGACCACATCATCCTCTTTATGCATGTTGTCTTACTCCAAGCTGTATAGGCTCGAAAGCCTACTACCAATTAAGCATATTAGGTGATGTGCATCTCTGTAATGAGAAGGGGTGTGGTCTAATGACATCAACACCCTATATCAGGTGTGCATAATTATTAGGCAACTTCCTTTCTTTTGGCAAAATGGGTCAAAAGAAGGACTTGACAGGCTCAGAAAAGTCAAAAATAGTGAGATATCTTGCAGAGGGATGCAGCACTCTTAAAATTGCAAAGCTTCTGAAGCGTGATCATCGAACAATCAAGCGTTTCATTCAAAATAGTCAACAGGGTCGCAAGAAGCGTGTGGAAAAACCAAGGCGCAAAATAACTGCCCATGAACTGAGAAAAGTCAAGCGTGCAGCTGCCAAGATGCCACTTGCCACCAGTTTGGCCATATTTCAGAGCTGCAACATCACTGGAGTGCCCAAAAGCACAAGGTGTGCAATACTCAGAGACATGGCCAAGGTAAGAAAGGCTGAAAGACGACCACCACTGAACAAGACACACAAGCTGAAACGTCAAGACTGGGCCAAGAAATATCTCAAGACTGATTTTTCTAAGGTTTTATGGACTGATGAAATGAGAGTGAGTCTTGATGGGCCAGATGGATGGGCCCGTGGCTGGATTGGTAAAGGGCAGAGAGCTCCAGTCCGACTCAGACGCCAGCAAGGTGGAGGTGGAGTACTGGTTTGGGCTGGTATCATCAAAGATGAGCTTGTGGGGCCTTTTCGGGTTGAGGATGGAGTCAAGCTCAACTCCCAGTCCTACTGCCAGTTTCTGGAAGACACCTTCTTCAAGCAGTGGTACAGGAAGAAGTCTGCATCCTTCAAGAAAAACATGATTTTCATGCAGGACAATGCTCCATCACACGCGTTCAAGTACTCCACAGCGTGGCTGGCAAGAAAGGGTATAAAAGAAGAAAATCTAATGACATGGCCTCCTTGTTCACCTGATCTGAACCCCATTGAGAACCTGTGGTCCATCATCAAATGGGAGATTTACAAGGAGGGAAAACAATACACCTCTCTGAACAGTGTCTGGGAGGCTGTGGTTGCTGCTGCACGCAATGTTGATGGTGAACAGATCAAAACACTGACAGAATCCATGGATGGCAGGCTTTTGAGTGTCCTTGCAAAGAAAGGTGGCTATATTGGTCACTGATTTGTTTTTGTTTTGTTTTTGAATGTCAGAAATGTATATTTGTGAATGTTGAGATGTTATATTGGTTTCACTGGTAAAAATAAATAATTGAAATGGGTATATATTTGTTTTTTGTTAAGTTGCCTAATAATTATGCACAGTAATAGTCACCTGCACACACAGATATCCCCCTAAAATAGCTAAAACTAAAAACAAACTAAAAACTACTTCCAAAAATATTCAGCTTTGATATTAATGAGTTTTTTGGGTTCATTGAGAACATGGTTGTTGTTCAATAATAAAATTAATCCTCAAAAATACAACTTGCCTAATAATTCTGCACTCACTGTATTTATTGACATGGGCGGTCTTGTGTTAATTAGTATCCAATAGGAAGATTATAAAATTACACAATTATAAATTGTTTTGTAGATGTTTTGTAGATGATCCATTTATATAGTCCATACAGTTTTAAAAATAAAAAAAATATATAGTTTTGCTTATTTTTAAATAACATTGCACTGATTTTCAGACTCCTAACCAAGCCCCAAAGTTTTAGCAGAATACTGATGTATACCTACTCCAACTTGCTCCTGTTTGTGTAAAGTGTCTTTTCATATGCAGAGGAGGGGGAAGGGGGGGTCTGCTATTTTGCTACAGAACCACTTGCAGTGGGTGTTCCAGTTAACCTTTTCAATAGTGCTAAACTGGGAGCTTCTAAGTACATTTTTAAATCAGTACTGTATCTGTGCATATTATTCTTTATTGTAGTGTCTATTACATGCAGTTAAATAAAAATTGTTGTATACTGTCCCTTTAAGAAACCACTCTTGCACCTCAAACAGATAGGAGAAACTGCTATTAATGGAAGGTATCTTAAAATAAAGGAGACCACTCTTGGGCCCTTAAATGTAGCCACCAATTAGCGAGCACTATCCAGGGTGCTGAAACAAAAAATGTGCCGGCCCTTAAAGGGACAGAAAAGTAAAAAAAAACTTTCATGATTTAAATAGGGCATGTAATTTTAAACAACTTTACAATTTACTTTTATTACCAATTTTGCTTTGTTCTCTTGGTATTCTTTGTTGAAAGCTAAATCTAGGAGGTTCATGTGCTAATTTCTTAGATCTTGAAGACTGCCTCTAATCTGAAAGCATTTTGACAGTTTTTCACCACTAGAGGGCGTTAGTTCATGTGTTTCATATAGATAACATTGAGCTCAGGCACGTGAAGCTCCTAGGAGTCAGCACTGATTGGCTAAAAATGCAAGTCTGTCAAAAGAACTGAAATAAGGGGGCAGTTTGCAGAGGCATAGATACAAGGTAATCACAGAGGTAAAAAGTATATTATTATAACTGTGTTGGTTATGCAAAATTGGTGAATGAGTAATAAAGGGATTATCTACCTTTTTAAACAACAAAATTCTGGGGTTTACTGTCCCTTTAAGCTTTGATTCCTGCTTTTTCAAATTAAGATACCAAGAGAACGAAGAAAATGTAATAAGAGTAAATTAGAAATTTGCTTAAAATTGCATGCTCTATCTGGCTCATAAAATTAAAAAAAATGGATTTAGTATCCCTTTTAAGTGATCTCAAATTTTTATTATTATTATACTTTATTTATAAAGCACCAACATATTCTGCAGCGCTGCCCATAGGTACAATTCATTTAAATAAAACAATGATATAAAACTTGTAAGAGACAAGAGACAAGACAACATTTTACAAACACATACAGGAGGAATTAAGGGCCCTATTCCCTTGGGAAGGGTAGGAGGCAAGGACTGCAAGATTGGGAAAGATGTTAATACAGAGTTAGATGAGGGAAATGTTAGGTAAGTGAAATTAATTTATTACTGAGTTGGGTGGTAGGCTTCTCTGAACAAAAAAGTCTTCAGGGAGCATTTAAAAGATGAAAGATTAGGGGAAACCTGACAGGACGAGGGAGAGTGTTCCAGAGGGTAGGTGCTGCACAACAGAAGTCCTGCAGTCTAGCATGGGAAGAGGTGATAGTCGAAGACGCAAGAAGCTGGTCATTATTAGATCTTAGTGGGCGAGATCTTGATTAGAGAGGATAGGTAGTGGGGAGCGGCGTTGGTGAGAGCTTTGTATGTAAGGGTGAGAATTTTGAATTTAATTCTGCTGTGAATGGGGAGCCAATGAAGGAACTTGCAGAGAGGTGCAGCAGATACAGAGTGACGGGAAAGGTGGATTAGCCTGGCAGAGGCATTTAGGATGGATTGAAGGGGGGGAAGAGGCAGGAAGAAGGAAGGCCAATAAGTAGGTTATTGCAGTAGTCAAGTCGGGAAATAACAAGGGAGTGAATTATTTGCATTGTGGAGTTAGCGCTCAGAAAAGTGCAAATCTTGGAAATATTGCGTAGGTGGTTGCGGCAGGATGAAGAAAGCGATTGGATGTGGGGGACGAAGGATAGATTTAAGTCAAGTGTACCTCTGAGGCAGCAGACTTGGGGCGATGGTGATGACGTTGACAGGGATAAAAAAGTCAGGTTGGCGTAGAGCTTGAGGGGGGGGGGGGGGATTAGAAGGAGCTCAGTCTTGGATATGTTAATCTTTAGGTTGTGAGAGTCCATCCAGGAAGAAATACCAGATAAGCAGTCGCTGAAATGCGAAAGGACAGAGGGAGAGAGAGCGGGGGTGGAGAGGTAGATCTGGGTGTCATCGGCATAGAGGTGATATTTAAAGCCATAACTGTTGATAAGTTTACCCAGTGAAAGTAAAGGACCCAGAACAGATCCTTAACAATGAATAAATTACAGACCACAAATAGGAAACAGTACAAATATTAGTAGTCAGTTTTAGAGGGCTTCTAAAATTACCCATATCAGGCTAATAAGGCATCATTTGAGGTATTAAAGGATTCCAAAAATTTCGTATTTTTGGGACCAACTGACCATTAATATCATATAGTACATGTTAACATTTCATCAGTATTTGTTGTCTCCAACGAAGTTTCTGGACATTAGAAAAAATAATTTTTATTTTCGGTGTTGACGTCATATCAGCTAACCCTCAAATATGGGAGTTTCACAATCCAAAAAAACGGACCAATAGCATTTACGATAAGTGCATATCATTAACTTGCGATGTTGTTACTATGCGCATGTGCATAACAATTATTCTGGCCTCGCATGCGCATATCAGTTCAAGGACTCCACATTTACCCATACAATAGTATGGATATTATGCAAGCACTTTGAACAGGACAATCGAGTATGCAGATTTACATTCAGTGATGTATGGTATGACAATCAGTGCAAATCGTGCATGTGCATAGGGTCAAAAAACCGCCATGTTGATAACCTGGGTTATCACTCCAGGTTGGAGGATGCCAAGTTATTGCCGGCGGTGGGTTCGGAATTTAATACATTTTCAGAAGACGAATTCTCCGAAAGGGTAAAACAAAGAAGCGCAATGCTAATTGCAAAAAGATATTTCATATACCGATATGGCTATTGAACATGACTTTTTTCTGGGTTTAGTGTCCCTTTAAGGAGCATTAGTCCCCTTGAATCTATTAGATGTGTATGAAAGCAAGTCTGTATAAAAGACATGGTCTAAGTTATCAAGCTCAATATCTCCCTTACTAACCTATCCCGGTTTCATTTATGGTCTCTTCACATGCAACAACATACAGTAATTACCATCATTCAAGTAATGAAACTTTTTAAGTGTTTGTTTACTATTTACTCTGTGGGTTCATGAATGCAGAGAAAGCTAGCTATTAGTAGCTAACATACATTAGCGCTGAGAGTTTATGATTAGACATCACAAGCTGATCTAAGCAGTGCACAGACGCATCCAGTCTGTTAGTTACTAAGAGCTGCAATAAGCACTCCGCTTGCAGAACCACCACAGCTGACAAGGGGAGGCAGTATACCGGCACAAAGTCTTCTCCTCCAGCCTCACCTTGTAAGCATATACCCAGGCAAGTTTCTCACCAAGAACGCTTCCACTGCAAAAATGCTGCCGGCTCTAAATGAAGCAACGGATTAAAGGAGCACTGCCTGTGAAGAGCAACCTTAATCAGTGCACGTGCCTTGTTTTCTCTGTAAACGCCTGCACTTTATCGCTCACTGTACTGTGTGCTGGCTTTTAGAGAGAAGATAGGGCAGATGTGCTGCCCCTCCCAAATCTGCTGCCCTAGGCACCGGCCTAGTTGGCATAGGTAATAAAACGCCCCTGCTCTAATGGCTTCTCCCCGGCAACTGGGGGGGATTATACAGTAGCCTAGGGTCTTGAGAACAGCAGATTTGACTTCTACTACCCACAGCCTCATGGCCCTACCAAAGAGCATAGGTCAGGTAAACGGTTACAAGACAAGCCCCAGACCTCCTCAAAAGTAACATTATGCAAAGCTTCTTATTAGGGCTATATCCAGAAGATGTAAGTAATTTAAAAAGCAATATATTGGCTTCTAAACTCTTGAAACCAGGAGCTACTGAAGTGTGCGTCCTGCCGCTTTGTAAATTAGAAAGTTGCTTAAAATTGCATGCTCTATCTGAATCATGAAAGAAAAAAATTGGGTTTAGTGTCCCTTTAAGCAAAATTTGATAATGTAAGTAAATTTGAATAATTCTTAAAATTGTGTGATCTTTTTAAATAATTAAAGTTTAATTTTGACTTGAGTATCCCTTTAAGTAAAAATGTCCCCTTAAAGCAACAGTTGTGTTGCATTATGTACTTGAATAAAACAGGCTGACACTTTCATTTTAAATTGAGGCTATGGGGTAGATTTATCAAGCAGCGGATGCTGCAATCTACGCTCGCTGGAAACTTAAGATAAGAAGCAGCGGTCATAAGACCGCTGCTCCTTTACTCGTCCACCACCTCTGCAATCATCCCTATCCGATACGATCGGGAAGGTTGACACCCCTTGCTAGTGGCTGATTGTCCGCGAATGTGCAGGGGGCAGCATTGCACAAGCATTTAATCAGAAATGCATTTAGCGATATCGGGCGGTCATGATTCGCTACAGCGAATAATGTCCGCCCGCCATTTGATAAATCGGCCCCTATACTGTTACCATAAAAGGGGAAATCACACAATAACGTAAGGATCTATATACCTACCGCTTAGAGAAATGCGGATAGATCATTAGCTAATGAAGTACACCAATTTATTATTTCAGGCTTGTGCTTTGGGAGCTATGAGTATATTCCCTGCAAATGACTTACACAGTGCTAGTCAGGAGCTGCAATGCATAACTGGACTCATCCAGCGTCCATACAAGTGTAACAACCAATCACTGACCGTGTGAGATTAACAATGTGTATATAAACACTTTTACTGAGCTTGAACACATTGTTACCAGTGACTATTTCTGCAAATGCATTAGGGCACTTTATTTTTGCATTATTATGTCCCTTTATAATCTGTAAGCAAATAGCAGCAGGATTACAAAATATTTACTTTCACACATGTGCCTGATCTCTCTCTTGTGCTTTTGTGGATTCATTAAAAGGTTGGTTAATTCTTTTTAACTCTCTGCAGTTTGCCGATCCCTATTAGCAAATTAATTCCCCTCTCTCCGCTTAAGATCAGTTAAACAAACTGCCCCCAATTACTGCAAATTCAAAGCAGTGAGAAATATCCTTCAGTTCTTTGAAAAACCCACAAGACTTCACACCCCTCCTTCCTGATTTGGTTTTCACAAAGAAGACCCTCCACTTAATATGGAAATGGTGTTTATTGGTTTTTCTTCTCCATCTTCTCAAAATAAGCTGTTTCCTTTGTTTTATCTTGTGAGTGTATTCACCACACATTTCATCTCTACATTATACAAGCTCGGGCTCATTTTTCCATGAATACGGTTTTCCTAGGAGAAAGAACAAGTAAGAACCGCTCTTCTCACCTATTATCATTTAAGGGGACAGTAAAGTTAAACTTAAGCTTTCATGATTCAGATAGAGCATGCAGTTTAAACTAATTTGCAATTTACTTCAACTATCTAATTTGCTTTGTTCTCTTGGTATCCTTTGAAAAGCATACCTAGATAGGATCAGAAGCAGCAATGAACTATTGGGTGCTAGCTGCTGATTGGTGTTTGCACATATAAGCCTCATGTCATTGGTTCACCCGATGTGTTCAGCTAGCTCCCGGTAGTGTATTGCTGCTTCTTCAACAAAGGACACCAAGGGGTACATTTACTAAGCTGCAGCTTTTTCCCCTATGTGGAGCAGGTTCGCACAAGCATACCTGCTGCCACAAATGTAAGAAAAATGCTTCTTTTTTACCTCTCTGCCACTTTAAAAGTAGCTAGATCAATCACCCCAAAACTTGCTTGTTCGGGGTGATTAACGAATCCTCTTGTGCAATGATACCTTTTGCTGTGCAATAAAACATCGCAAGTGGCAATTGCTGGCGGACAGGTTCACTACTTTTGAACCGGTCCGCCTGCAGGGATGGTGAATTTACTCCCGAGCGTGAATGAAGCAAATTTCATATTAAAAGTAAATTGTTAAAAACTGTATGATCTATCTTAATCATGAATGAAAAACTTTGGGTTTCATGTCCCTTTAAAGTTTAAACTTTTGCTCAAGCCGCTGGCATTTGATCTCAGTAAATATGTCTTTCATCCGTTTATAATCTTGCTAGGAATCATTCTGTATTATAAAAAGGTTTTCATATTTTTGTATACGCAAATTAATGACAAAATGAAATCATTATTCTAAGAGAGAGTACACATTGATGATAATAAAACTTTCCAATGTAGCCGTTATCAAATGTATCTCACTTTACTGGTATAGTTTGTTGAAACTTGGCTCTGTTCCATGAGAACATACTGAGGTTGGCGCGTGCATGTGTCGTCGTGAGCACTATATGTATTACATTGCTACAAACAGCTGTCATATAGAGCACAAGACACATACAAGCTCATGAGCCTACCTAGGTATGCTCTTGTGGAATAAAGGATACTAAGAGAAAAAGCTTAAAGGGCATGAAAGCCAAGAATTTTCTTTCATGATTCAGATACAGAATACAATTTTTAAAAAGTTTCCAATTGACTTCTATTATCAAATTTGCTTCATTTTTTGTTATTCTTTGTTGAAGAGATATCTTGATAGGTAGTGTGCACATGCCTGAAGCACTACATGACAGGAAATAGTGCTGCCATCTAGTGTTCTTGAAAATGTATAATATTGTTGCAAAACTTCTGCCATATAGTACTTCAGACACGTGCACACTCCTGAGCTTACCTTCCTGCTTTTAAACAAAGGATAACAAGAAAACTAAGGAGATTTGACAATAGAAGTAAATTGGAAAGTTGTATGAAATTATATATTCTAACTGAACCATGAAATATGTTTTAGGGGTTTTATGTCCCTTTAATTTTATAATGGAAGACATTTGGATTTTTTTTTTTATTCTGGGTTCAATTGATCAAGCTGCAAATGCAGTTTTTCACATAGCGAGCCTACAGAGGATATTTAAGAAGCAGCGGTTTTAAGACCGTTGTTTCTTAACCTCTTCACCATTTCTGACCTGGCAGTTTAAAATCACGCAGGACTAATCCGAGAGAAGGACCGGCACTGCACGAGCGGCCATTTGTGCAATAATAAATGTGCTGCCTGCTAGGCGCAATCATGGGTGGACAGGTTCCCTAATAGGAAACCCTGTCTACCAACACAGATAAATGGACTTCTCTTTCGGAATCATGATATATGAAGGCTTTCATATCCCTTTAACTCTAAGAGGTGTGTGCACATATTGTTTGTATGTTCTTCCTTTGGTGGGGTGTTTTTAGCAGACTTTACTGTCTTTGTGTAAATGTCAGTGCGTATGTCAGTTGTTAGGATTAAGGTTATCTAATAGTTGAGGTCAGTATAGCAGAAGGGCAGAGGTCCTCTAGTTGTTAGACAGGTTTAATAGGGATATATAGCACCAAGGCTTTCAGAAGATAACATATCTCATGATGTATGCCATGGGGGTGGGTCTCAGAGGATGGTTTGATTATTTGTCACTTTATAAACTTCAATATGTTAAACAGTGTGTACTGGCGTGCATAGTAAATCTGCAACAAATGCATCTCATATTATTGATATTTTACTGTAAGTTTTTTCAATTGATATTAGTACAGATTCTGCCTGTGGAGCACTTACTTCTCTGTCACAGCAGCTCTCACCATACAGGTTACAACAGAAGCCTCTGCTGCCCTCTAGGAGTGAACACCAGAATGCCTGTGACCTGGAATCAACAAAACACATACATCAGCATAGTGCAATCTTCATTTATGATTTGGAAACATAGGAGGAAGCATCGTTGTACAGCAATATATACAAAAAGATAGAATAAAAAACATAATTTATGCTTACCTGATAAATTCCTTTCTTCTGTTGTGCGATCAGTCCACGGGTCATCATTACTTCTGGGATATAACTCCTCCCCAACAGGAAATGCAAGAGGATTCACCCAGCAGAGCTGATATAGCTCCTCCCCTCTACGTCAGTCCCAGTCATTCGACCAAGAATCAACGAGAAAGGAGTAACCAAGGGTGAAGTGGTGACTGGAGTATAATTTAAAAAATATTTACCTGCCTTAAAAAACAGGGCGGGCCGTGGACTGATCGCACAACAGAAGAAAGGAATTTATCAGGTAAGCATAAATTATGTTTTCTTCTGTTATGTGCGATCAGTCCACGGGTCATCATTACTTCTGGGATACCAATACCAAAGCAAAAGTACACGGATGACGGGAGGGATAGGCAGGCTCATTATATAGAAGGAACCACTGCCTGAAGAACCTTTCTCCCAAAAATAGCCTCCGAAGAAGCAAAAGTGTCAAATTTGTAAAATTTGGAAAAAGTATGAAGCGAAGACCAAGTTGCAGCCTTGCAAATCTGTTCAACAGAGGCCTCATTCTTAAAGGCCCAAGTGGAAGCCACAGCTCTAGTGGAGTGAGCTGTAATTCTTTCAGGAGGCTGCTGTCCAGCAGTCTCATAGGCTAAACGTATTATGCTACGAAGCCAGAAAGAGAGAGAGGTAGCAGAAGCTTTTTGACCTCTCCTCTGTCCAGAATAAACGACAAACAAGGAAGAAGTTTGGCGAAAATTTTTAGTTGCCTGCAAGTAGAACTTGAGGGCACGAACTACATCCAGATTGTGTAGAAGACGCTCCTTCTTTGAAGAAGGATTTGGACACAAGGATGGAACAACAATCTCTTGATTGATATTCCTGTTAGTAACTACCTTAGGTAAGAACCCAGGTTTAGTACGCAGAACTACCTTGTCTGAGTGAAAGATCAGATAAGGAGAATCACAATGTAGGGCTGATAACTCAGAGACTCTTCGAGCCGAGGAAATAGCCATTAAAAATAGAACTTTCCACGATAACAATTTTATATCAATGGAATGAAGGGGTTCAAATGGAACACCTTGTAAAACGTTAAGAACTAAGTTTAAACTCCATGGCGGAGCAACGGCTTTAAACACAGGCTTGATCCTAGCTAAAGCTTGACAAAAAGCCTGGACGTCTGGATTTTCTGACAGACGCCTGTGCAACAAGATGGACAGAGCTGAAATCTGTCCCTTTAATGAACTAGCCGATAAACCCTTTTCTAGACCTTCTTGTAGAAAGGACAATATCCTAGGGATCCTAACCTTACTCCAGGAGTAACGTTTGGATTCGCACCAGTATAGGTATTTGCGCCATATTTTATGGTAAATCTTTCTGGTAACAGGCTTCCTAGCCTGGATCAGGGTATCAATAACCGACTCAGAAAAACCACGCTTTGATAAAATCAAGCGTTCAATTTTCAAGCAGTCAGTTTCAGAGAAGTTAGATTTTGATGTTTGAATGGACCCTGTATCAGAAGGTCCTGTCTCAGAGGTAGAGACCAAGGCGGACAGGATGACATGTCCACTAGATCTGCATACCAAGTCCTGCGTGGCCATGCAGGCGCTATTAGAATCACAGATGCTCTCTCTTGTTTGATTTTCGCAATCAATCGAGGAAGCAGCGGGAAGGGTGGAAATACATAAGCCATCCCGAAGTTCCAAGGTGCTGTCAAAGCATCTATCAGAACCGCTTCCGGATCCCTGGATCTGGACCCGTAGTGAGGAAGTTTGGCGTTCTGGCGAGACGCCATGAGATCTATCTCTGGTTTGCCCCAACGTCGAAGTATTTGGGCAAAAATCTCCGGATGAAGTTCCCACTCTCCCGGATGAAAAGTCTGGCGACTCAAGAAATCCGCCTCCCAGTTTTCCACTCCCGGGATGTGGATTGCTGACAGGTGGCAAGAGTGAGACTCTGCCCAGCGAATTATCTTTGATACTTCCATCATTGCTAGGGAGCTTCTTGTCCCTCCCTGATGGTTGATGTAAGCTACAGTCGTGATATTGTCCGACTGAAACCTGATGAACCCCTGAGTTGTTAATTGGGGCCAAGCTAGAAGGGCATTGAGAACTGCCCTCAATTCCAGAATGTTTATTGGAAGGAGACTCTCCTCCTGATTCCATAATCCCTGAGTCTTCAGAGAATTCCAGACAGCGCCCCAACCTAGTAGGCTGGCGTCTGTTGTTACGATTGTCCAGTCTGGCCTGCTGAATGGCATCCCCCTGGACAGGTGTGGCCGATAAAGCCACCATAGAAGAGAATTTCTGGTCTCTTGATTCAGATTCAGGGTAGGGGACAAATCTGAGTAATCCCCATTCCACTGACTTAGCATGCACAATTGCAGCGGTCTGAGGTGTAGGCGTGCAAAAGGTACTATGTCCATTGCCGCTACCATTAAGCCGATCACCTCCATGCATTGAGCCACTGACGGGTGTTGAATGGAATGAAGGACACGGCATGCATCCTGAAGCCTTGTTAACCTGTCTTCTGTCAGGTAAATCTTCATTTCTACAGAATCTATAAGAGTCCCCAAGAATGGAACTCTTGTGAGAGGAAAAAGAGAACTTTTCTTTTCGTTCACTTTCCATCCATGCGACCTTAGAAATGCCAGAACTAACTCTGTATGAGACTTGGCAGTTTGAAAGCTTGAAGCTTGTATTAGAATGTCGTCTAGGTACGGAGCTACCGAAATCCCTCGCGGTCTTAGTACCGCCAGAAGGGCGCCCAGAACCTTTGTGAAGATTCTTGGGGCCGTAGCCAATCCGAATGGAAGAGCTACAAACTGGTAGTGCCTGTCTAGGAAGGCAAACCGTAGATACCGTTGATGATCTTTGTGAATCGGTATGTGAAGGTAAGCATCTTTTAAATCCACTGTGGTCATGTACTGACCCTTTTGGATCATAGGTAAGATTGTCCGAATAGTTTCCATTTTGAACGATGGAACTCTTAGGAATTTGTTTAGAATCTTTAAATCTAAGATTGGCCTGAAAGTTCCCTCTTTTTTGGGAACCACAAACAGGTTTGAGTAGAAACCTTGTCCTTGTTCCGACCGCGGAACTGGATGGATCACTCCCATTAATAACAGATCTTGTACACAGCGTAGAAACGCTTCTTTCTTTATCTGGTTTGTTGACAACCTTGACAGATGAAATCTCCCTTTTGGGGGAGATAATTTGAAGTCTAGAAGGTATCCCTGAGATATGATCTCCAGCGCCCAGGGATCCTGAACATCTCTTGCCCAGGCCTGAGCGAAGAGAGAAAGTCTGCCCCCCACTAGATCCGGTCCCGGATCGGGGGCTCTCGGTTCATGCTGTCTTTGGGGCAGCAGCAGGTTTCCTGGTCTGTTTGCCCTTATTCCAGGACTGGTTAGGTTTCCAGCCTTGTCTGTAACGAGCAACAGCTCCTTCCTGTTTTGGTGCAGTGGAGGTTGACGCTGCTCCAGGTTTGAAATTCCGAAAGGAACGAAAATTAGACTGTCTAGCCTTAGCTTTGGCTTTGTCTTGAGGTAGGGCGTGGCCCTTACCTCCTGTAATGTCAGCGATAATTTCTTTCAACCCGGGCCCAAATAAAGACTGCCCCTTGAAAGGTATATTAAGTAATTTAGACTTAGAAGTAACATCAGCTGACCAGGATTTTAGCCACAGTGCTCTACGTGCCTGTATGGCGAATCCAGAGTTCTTAGCCGTAAGTTTAGTTAAATGTACTACGGCCTCCGAAATGAATGAATTGGCTAGTTTAAGGACTCTAAGCCTGTCCATAATGTCGTCTAGCGTAGACGAACTAAGGTTCTCTTCCAGAGACTCAATCCAAAATGCTGCCGCAGCCGTAATCGGCGCGATACATGCAAGGGGTTGCAATATAAAACCTTGTTGAACAAACATTTTCTTAAGGTAACCCTCTAATTTTTTATCCATTGGATCTGAAAAAGCACAGCTATCCTCCACCGGGATAGTGGTACGCTTAGCTAAAGTAGAAACTGCTCCCTCCACCTTAGGGACCGTTTGCCATAAGTCCCGAGTAGTGGCGTCTATTGGAAACATCTTTCTAAATATTGGAGGGGGTGAGAACGGCACACCGGGTCTATCCCACTCCTTAGTAACAATTTCAGTTAATCTCTTAGGTATAGGAAAAACGTCAGTACTCGCCGGTACCGCAAAGTATTTATCCAACCTACACATTTTCTCTGGTATTGCAACGGTGTTACAATCATTGAGAGCTGCTAAGACCTCCCCTAGTAATGCACGGAGGTTCTCCAATTTAAATTTAAAATTTGAAATATCTGAATCCAATCTGTTTGGATCAGAACCGTCACCCACAGAATGAAGCTCTCCGTCCTCATGCTCTGCAAGCTGTGACGCAGTATCAGACATGGCCCTAGTATTGTCAGCGCACTCTGTTCTCACCCCAGAGTGATCACGCTTGCCTCTTAGTTCTGGTAATTTAGACAAAACTTCAGTCATAACAGTAGCCATATCATGTAATGTTATCTGTAATGGCCGCCCAGATGTATTAGGCGCCATAATATCACTCACCTCCCGGGCGGGAGATGCAGGTACTGCCGCGTGAGGCGAGTTAGTCGGCATAACTCTTCCCTCGCAGTTTGGTGAAATTTGTTCACATTGTACAAATTGACTTTTATTTAAAGTAGCATCAATACAGTTAGTACATAAATTTCTATTGGGCTCCACCTTGGCATTGGAACAAATGACACAGATATTCTCTGAGTCAGACATGTTTAACACACTAGCAATAACTTGCAACCTGGTTATAATCTTTTTTAGCAAAAACGTACTGTGCCTCAAAGAGGTACTTTAACGATTAAATGACAGTTGAGATAATGAACTGAAACAGTTATAGCATCAAGTTTAAAATAACACAACTTTTAGCAAAGGTTTGTTCCCATTAGTAAATAACTAAATTTGACATAAAAAATTATAGAGTAACGTTTTTATTCACAGTCAATAAAAATTCTCACAGCTCTGCTGAGAGAATGTACCTCCCTTCAAAGAAGTTTGAAGACCCCTGAGATCTGTCAGTGAACCGGATCATGCAGGAAATATAATAGTAGCTGACTGGAATTTTTTGATGCGTAGCAAAAGAGCGCCAAAACGGCCCCTCCCTCTCACACACAGCAGTGAGGAGAAACGAAACTGTCACAATTTAAAGCAGACAACTGCCAAGTGGAAAATAATGCCCAAACATTTATTTACTCAGTACCTCAGCAATGTAAACGATTCTACATTCCAGCAAAAACGTTTAACATGACAATATTTATTAAAAGGATTAGTGACCTTTAACAGAGTAGTTCCGGTGAAAAACCATTCCCAGAATACTGAAGTGTATACATACATGTCATTATAACGGTATAGCAGGATTTTTTCATCAATTCCATTCAGAAAATAAAAACTGCTACATACCTCAATGCAGATTCATCTGCCCGCTGTCCCCTGATCTGAAGTCTTTACCTCCCTCAGATGGCCGAGAACAGCAATATGATCTTAACTACTCCGGTTAAAATCATAGTAATAAACTCTGGTAGATTCTTCTTCAAACTCTGCCAGAGAAGTAATAACACGCTCCGGTGCTATTGTAAAATAACAAACTTTTGATTGAAGTCATAAAAACTAAGTATAATCACCATAGTCCTCTCACACATCCTATCTAGTCGTTGGGTGCAAGAGAATGACTGGGACTGACGTAGAGGGGAGGAGCTATATCAGCTCTGCTGGGTGAATCCTCTTGCATTTCCTGTTGGGGAGGAGTTATATCCCAGAAGTAATGATGACCCGTGGACTGATCGCACATAACAGAAGAAAAACACATATACCTAGCTACACCCACTCAAAAACAGTAGAAGGTATCATGTTCAGAAAAACAGTGAAGGAGCAAGTTTTATTGTTAGGGTCTTGGGTTAAGGGACATGGAAATCAATTCTATCTTTATCTCTTAGTATCCTTTGTTTAAACCTGTTCCTTTCCATTAAAGCATACTGAGGTAGGCTCAGGAGTGTGCCCTCATCTTGAACTATATACTTTACTATAACAATGCTGCAAACACTGCTGCCCTATAGTACTTTTGTCATGTGCATGCCCCCCCCCCCCCTGAGTATATCTAGATATGCTCTCTTGGAAAGGAGCTTTCAAGACAGGATACCAAAAGAGTATTTCATTTTATAATCCTATATAATAAAAGGCCAAGTGTGTTTGTTCGAAGCTGTCATGCCTTACAACTGACCTGGCATCTGGCGTGTGGTGGAGTGGGCGTGACCGTGCAGGTGTAACATGGGCGTGGCCAGGCATACTATGGGCGTGGTCAGGTCAGACGTGACACAGGCGAGGTCGGGCGTGGCCGGATGCCGTGGCCGACTGCCGTGAGAGACAGAGAGCTTTAAAGAGGGGGGATAAAGAGAGAGAGAGAGAGCAAAAGAGAGGAAGAGACACAGCAAAAGAGAGAGGGGAAAGAGAGAGCTGAAGAGAGGGAGAGAGAGAGCAAAAGAGGTGGAGAGAGAGACAGCAAAAGAGAGCAAGAGAGACAGCAAAAGAGAGAGGGGAGAGAGAGAGCAGACAAGGGGGAGAGAGAGCAAAAGAGGGGGAGAGAGAGAGCAAAAGAGAGGAAGAGAGACAGCAAAAGAGAGGAAGAGAGACAGCAATAGAGAGGAAGAGAGACAGCAAAAGAGAGAGGGGAGAGAGAGAGCAGAAGAGGGGGAGAGAGAGAGAGCAAAAGAGAGGGGGCAGAGAGCAAAAGAGAGGGGGGAGAGAGCAAAAAGAGGGGGGAGAGAGCAAAAAAGATGGAGAGAGACAGCAAAAGAGAGGGGGGAGAGACAGCAAAAGAGAGGGGGAGAGAAAAAAGAGAGGGAGAGATACAGTAAAAGAGAGGGGAGAGAGATAGAGCAAAAGAGAGGGGGAGAGAGAGGGGGAGATAGAGAGCACAAAAGAGAGGGGGAGAGAGCGCAAAAGAGAGGGGGAGAGAGCAAAAGAGAGGGAGAGAGGCAGCAAAAGAGAGGGAGAGAGGCAGCAAAAGAGAGGGATAGGGAGGAAAAGAGAGAGGGGAGAGAAGGAGCAAAAGAGAGGGGGGAGAGAGAGCAAAAGAGAGGGGGGAGAGAGAGCAAAAGAGAGTGGAGAGAGAGAGAAAAAGAGAGAGAGCAAAAGAGGGGGGGGGGGAGAGCATAAGAGAGGGGGGAAAGAGAGAGCAAAAGAGGGGGGATAGAGAGAGCAAATGAGAGGGGGGAGAGAGAGCAAAAGAAAGGGGAGAGAGTAAAAGAGAGAGTGTGCAAAAGAGAGGGGGAGAGAGAGCAAAATAGACGGAGAGAGACAGCAAAAGAGAGGGGGGAGAGAGCAAAAGAGAGGGAGAGATACAGAAAAAGATAGAGGAGAGAGAGAGAGAGAGAGAGAGAGAGCAAAAGAGAGGGGGTAGAGAGAGCAAAAGAAAGGGGAGAGAGTAAAAGAGAGAGGGGGAGAGACCAAAAGAGAGGGGGAGATAGAGAGCACAAAAGAGAGGGAGAGAGAGCGCAAAAGAGAGGGGGAGAGACATAAAAGAGAGGGAGAGAGACAGCAAAAGAGAGGAGAGAGAGCAAACGAGAGGGGGAGAGAGAGAGCAAAAGAGAGGGGGAGAGAGAGCAAAAGAGAGGGGGGAGAGAGAGAACAAAAGAGAGGGGGAAAACTGATGTAAAAATCACTTCATATCATCAAAAACACAGCATAGTATTTCAAGGGTAGTGTTCCTGCTTGAACATATATATGTATCCAGATGAGATTATATTGCTTTAATACACCGTTCCTCACATCCAGGGAGACACAGCTGTGTAAATCTGTGATTATTGCAAATACCTATAAACATCCCCTCTTTCTTTCATGTAATTAGCAAGAGTCCATGAGCTAGTGACGTATGAGATATACATTCCTACCAGGAGGGGCAAAGTTTCCCAAACCTCAAAATGCCTATAAATACACCCCTCACCACACCCACAAATCAGTTTTACAAACTTTGCCTCCCATGGAGGTGGTGAAGTAAGTTTGTGCTAGATTCTACGTTGATATGCGCTCCGCAGCAGGTTGGAGCCCGGTTTTCCTCTCAGCGTGCAGTGAATGTCAGAGGGATGTGAGGAGAGTATTGCCTATTTGAATGCAGTGATCTCCTTCTACGGGGTCTATTTCATAGGTTCTCTGTTATCGGTCGTAGAGATTCATCTCTTACCTCCCTTTTCAGATCGACGATATACTCTTATATATACCATTACCTCTGCTGATTCTCGTTTCAGTACTGGTTTGGCTTTCTACTACATGTAGATGAGTGTCCTGGGGTAAGTAAATCTTATTTTCTGTGACACTCTAAGCTATGGTTGGGCACTTTTTTATAAAGTTCTAAATATATGTATTCAAACATTTATTTGCCTTGACTCAGGATGTTCAACATTCCTTATTTTCAGACAGTCAGTTTCATATTTGGGATAATGCATATGATTAAATCAATTTTTTCTTACCTTAAAATTTGACTTTTTCCCTGTGGGCTGTTAGGCTCGCGGGGGCTGAAAATGCTTCATTTTATTGCGTAATTCTTGGCGCAGACTTTTTTGGCGCAATTTTTTTTTTCTGTTTCTGGCGTCATACATGTCGCCGGAAGTTGCGTCATTTTTTACGTTTTTTTGCGCCAAAAGTGTCGGCGTTCCGGATGTGGCGTCATTTTTGGCGCCAAAAGCATTTAGGCGCCAAATAATGTGGGCGTCTTTTTTGGCGCTAAAAAAAAAATATGGGTGTCACTATTGTCTCCACATTATTTAAGTCTCATTATTTATTGCTTCTGGTTGCTAGAAGCTTGTTTTCTGGCATTTTTTCCCATTCCTGAAACTGTCATTTAAGGAATTTGATCAATTTTGCTTTATATGTTGTTTTTTCTATTACATATTGCAAGATGTCCCACGTTGACACTGAGTCAGAAGATACTTCTGGAAAATCGCTGCCTGGTGCTGGATCTACCAAAGTTAAGTGTATCTGCTGTAAACTTGTGGTATCTGTTCCTCCAGCTGTTGTTTGTACTGAATGTCATGACAAACTTGTTAATGCAGATATTTCCTTTAGTAATGTTACATTACCTGTTGCTGTTCCGTCAACATCTAATACTCAGAGTGTTCCTGATAACATAAGAGATTTTGTTTCTAAATCCATTAAGAAGGCTATGTCTGTTATTCCTCCTTCTAGTAAACGTAAAAGGTCTTTTAAAACTTCTCATTTTTCAGATGAATTTTTAAATGAACAACATCATTCTGATTCTGATAATGGTTCTTCTGGTTCAGAGGATTCTGTCTCAGAGGTTGATGCTGATAAATCTTCATATTTATTTAAAATGGAATTTATTCGTTCTTTACTTAAAGAAGTCTTAATTGCATTAGAAATAGATGATTCTGGTCCTCTTGATACTAAATCTAAACGTTTAAATAAGGTTTTTAAATCTCCTGTAGTTATTCCAGAAGTTTTTCCTGTCCCTGATGCTATTTCTGAAGTAATTTCCAGGGAATGGAATAATATGGGTAATTAATTTACTCCTTCAAAACGTTTTAAGCAATTATATCCTGTGCCATCTGACAGATTAGAGTTTTGGGACAAAATCCCTAAGGTTGATGGGGCTGTCTCTACTCTTGCTAAGCGTACTACTATTCCTACGGCAGATAGTACTTCCTTTAAGGATCCTTTAGATAGGAAAATTGAATCCTTTCTAAGAAAAGCTTACTTGTGTTTAGGTAATCTTCTTAGACCTGCTATATCTTTAGCAGATGTTGCTGCAGCTTCAACTTTTTGGTTAGAAGCTTTAGCGCAACAAGTAACAGATCATAATTCTCATAGCATTATTAATCTTCTTCAACATGCTAATAATTTTATTTGTGATGCCATCTTTGATATCATTAGAGTTGATGTCAGGTATATGTCTCTAGCTATTTTAGCTAGAAGAGCTTTATGGCTTAAAACTTGGAATGCTGATATGTCTTCTAAGTCTACTTTGCTTTCCCTTTCTTTCCAGGGTAATAAATTATTTGGTTCTCAGTTGGATTCTATTATCTCAACTGTTACTGGAGGGAAAGGAACTTTTTTACCACAGGATAAAAAATCTAAAGGTAAATTTAGGTCTAATAATCGTTTTCGCTCCTTTCGTCACAATAAGGAACAAAAGCCTGATCCTTCATCCTCAGGAGCGGTATCAGTTTGGAAACCATCTCCAGTCTGGAATAAATCCAAGCCTTTTAGAAAACCAAAGCCAGCTCCTAAGTCCACATGAAGGTGCGGCCCTCATTCCAGCTCAGCTGGTAGGGGGCAGATTACGTTTTTTCAAAGAAATTTGGATCAATTCCATTCACAATCTTTGGATTCAGAACATTGTTTCAGAAGGGTACATAATTGGCTTCAAGATAAGGCCTCCTGCAAAGAGATTTTTTCTTTCCCTTGTCCCAGTAAACCCAGCGAAGGCTCGAGCATTTCTGAAATGTGTTTCAGATCTAGAGTTGGCTGGAGTAATTATGCCAGTTCCAGTTTTGGAACAGGGGCTGAGGTTTTATTCAAATCTCTTCATTGTACCAAAGAAGGAGAATTCCTTCAGACCAGTTCTGGATCTAAAAATATTGAATCGTTATGTAAGGATACCAACATTCAAAATGGTAACTGTAAGGACTATCCTGCCTTTTGTTCAGCAAGGGCATTATATGTCCACAATAGATTTACAGGATGCATATCTGCATATTCCGATTCATCCAGATCACTATCAGTTTCGGAGATTCTCTTTCCTAGACAAGCATTACCAGTTTGTGGCTCTACCGTTTGGCCTAGCAACAGCTCCAAGAATTTTTACAAATGTTCTCGGTGCCCTTCTGTCTGTAATCAGAGAACAGGGTATTGTGGTATTTCCTTATTTGGACGATATCTTGGTACTTGCTCAGTCTTCACATTTAGCAGAATCTCATACGAATCGACTTGTGTTGTTTCTTCAAGATCATGGTTGGAGGATCAATTTACCAAAAAGTTAATTGATTCCTCAGACAAAGGTAACCTTTTTAGGTTTCCAGATAGATTCAGTGTCCATGACTCTGTCTTTGACAGACAAGAGACGTCTGAAATTGATATCAGCTTGTCGAAACCTTCAGTCACAATCATTCCCTTCGGTAGCCTTATGCATGGAAATTCTAGGTCTTATGACTGCTGCATCGGACGCGATCCCCTTTGCTCGTTTTCACATGCGACCTCTTCAGCTCTGTATGCTAAACCAGTGGTGCAGGGATTACACAAAGATATCTCAATTAATATCTTTAAAACCGATTGTACGACACTCTCTGACGTGGTGGACAGATCACCATCGTTTAGTTCAGGGGGCTTCTTTTGTTCTTCCGACCTGGACTGTAATTTCAACAGATGCAAGTCTTACAGGTTGGGGAGCTGTGTGGGGGTCTCTGACAGCACAAGGGGTTTGGGAATCTCAGGAGGTGAGATTACCGATCAATATTTTGGAACTCCGTGCAATTTTCAGAGCTCTTCAGTCATGGCCTCTTCTAAAGAGAGAATCGTTCATTTGTTTTCAGACAGACAATGTCACAACTGTGGCATACATCAATCATCAAGGAGGGACTCACAGTCCTCTGGCTATGAAAGAAGTATCTCGAATTCTGGTATGGGCGGAATCCAGCTCCTGTCTAGTTTCTGCGGTTCATATCCCAGGTATAGACAATTGGGAAGCGGATTATCTCAGTCGCCAAATGTTACATCCGGGCGAATGGTCTCTTCACCCAGAGGTATTTCTTCAGATTGTTCAAATGTGGGGACTTCCAGAAATAGATCTGATGGCCTCTCATCTAAACAAGAAACTTCCCAGGTATCTGTCCAGATCCAGGGATCCTCAAGCGGAAGCAGTGGATGCATTGTCACTTCCTTGGAAGTATCATCCTGCCTATATCTTTCTGCCTCTAGTTCTTCTTCCAAGAGTAATCTCCAAGATTCTGAAGGAATGCTCGTTTGTTCTGCTGGTAGCTCCAGCATGGCCTCACAGGTTTTGGTATGCGGATCTTGTCCGGATGGCCTCTTGCCAACCGTGGACTCTTCCGTTAAGACCAGACCTTCTGTCGCAAGGTCCTTTTTTCCATCAGGATCTCAAATCCTTAAATTTAAAGGTATGGAGATTGAACGCTTGATTCTTAGTCAAAGAGGTTTCTCTGACTCTGTGATTAATACTATGTTACAGGCTCGTAAATCCGTATCTAGGGAGATATATTATAGAGTCTGGAAGACTTATATTTCTTGGTGTCTTTCTCATAATTTTTCCTGGCATTCTTTTAGAATTCCGAGAATTTTACAGTTTCTTCAGGATGGTTTGGATAAAGGTTTGTCTGCAAGTTCCTTGAAAGGACAAATCTCTGCTCTTTCTGTTCTTTTTCACAGAAAGATTGCTAATCTTCCTGATATTCATTGTTTTGTACAAGCTTTGGTTCGTATAAAACCTGTCATTAAGTCAATTTCTCCTCCTTGGAGTTTGAATTTGGTTCTGGGGGCTCTTCAAGCTCCTCCGTTTGAACTTATGCATTCATTGGACATTAAATTACTTTCTTGGAAAGTTTTGTTCCTTTTGGCCATCTCTTCTGCCAGAAGAGTTTCTGAATTATCTGCTCTTTTTTTGTGAGTCTCCTTTTCTGATTTTTCACCAGGATAAGGCGGTGTTGCGAACTTCTTTTAAATTTTTACCTAAGGTTGTGAATTCTAACAACATTAGTAGAGAAATTGTGGTTCCTTCATTATGTCCTAATCCTAAGAATTCTAAGGAGAAATCATTGCATTCTTTGGATGTAGTTAGAGCTTTGAAATATTATGTTGAAGCTACTAAGAATTTCCGAAAGACTTCTAGTCTATTTGTTATCTTTTCCGGTTCTAGGAAAGGTCAGAAGGCTTCTGCCATTTCTTTGGCATCTTGGTTGAAATCTTTAATTCATCATGCTTATGTCGAGTCGGGTAAAACTCCGCCTCAAAGGATTACAGCTCATTCTACTAGGTCAGTTTCTACTTCCTGGGCGTTTAGGAATGAAGCTTCGGTTGATCAGATTTGCAAAGCAGCAACTTGGTCTTCTTTGCATACTTTTACTAAATTCTACCATTTTGATGTGTTTTCTTCTTCTGAAGCTGTTTTTGGTAGAAAAGTACTTCAGGCAGCTGTTTCAGTTTGATTCTTCTGCTTATATTTTCAGTTTTTTTCTTTATAAGATTTAAACTTTATTTTTGGGTGTGGATTTTTTTCAGCGGAATTGGCTGTCTTTATTTTATCCCTCCCTCTCTAGTGACTCTTGCGTGGAAGATCCACATCTTGGGTAGTCATTATCCCATACGTCACTAGCTCATGGACTCTTGCTAATTACATGAAAGAAAACATAATTTATGTAAGAACTTACCTGATAAATTCATTTCTTTCATATTAGCAAGAGTCCATGAGGCCCACCCTTTTTTGTGGTGGTTATGATTTTTTTGTATAAAGCACAATTATTCCAATTCCTTATTTTTATGCTTCACACTTTTTTCTTATCACCCCACTTCTTGGCTATTCGTTAAACTGATTTGTGGGTGTGGTGAGGGGTGTATTTATAGGCATTTTGAGGTTTGGGAAACTTTGCCCCTCCTGGTAGGAATGTATATCCCATACGTCACTAGCTCATGGACTCTTGCTAATATGAAAGAAATGAATTTATCAGGTAAGTTCTTACATAAATTATGTTATCTGCCTCCTAAAAACATGCGTCTTGCCTCTAATTTTTTAACATAAGACACCAAGAGAATGATGCAAATTTAATTTTTTTTGCTTGTTTCTTTTTAAACCGATGGAATAAAATTATTTTTTTTAATCTACCCCAGACTGCTCAGGATTTTCTATTCTTTCCTTAAAGGGACAGTCAACACAAGATTTTTTGTTGTTTAAAAAGACAGATAATCCCTTTATTACCCATTCCCCAGTTTTGTATAACCAACATTGTTATAATAATATACTTTTTACCTCTGTAATTACCTTGTATCTAAGCATCTTCTGACAGCCCCCTGATCACATGACATTTTATTTATTATCTATTGACTTTCATTTTAGCCAATTAAGGCAGTGTCAGCCACAAGCCACGGGCATGATCACAATGTTATCTATATGGCTCATATAAACTAGCTCTCCCCTGTTGTGTACAGCAAATAAAAAAGCATGTGACAAGAGGTGGCCTTCAAGGGCTTAGAAATTATCATATGAGCCTTCCTAGGTTTAGCTTTCAACTAAGAATACCAGGAGAACAAAGCAAAATTGGTGATAAAAGTAAATTGGAAAGTTGTTTAAAATTACATGCCCTATTTTGACTTGACTGTCCCTTTAATAATAATGTCCCTTTAAAATCAAACGTAAAGGTCTTCATCCATAGAAATAGATATCTAAAAAATGCACTCTTTATTTTTTTAACAACAAAAATGTCATGTTCATTCTTGACATATTATTGAGAGCATAGTAGATAGGAGTAAGAAAAACCTGGTAATTAAAAATGACCCATATCATCTGAGTGTACAGTTGTCAAAAATACATATGCTTTCTTAATCCCCTGCCTAACACAACTCAAACATCTTTCCGTTATCAGGGTTAAACAACCCAGATACAATTAAATGCCATAAATGTATATATTTCCTAAAGACACTTTATGGGACATATCATTGCACAAATACATTTCATCCACATAAATACTTGAAAAGAATTAGCTTCAAAGATTAGTGTTCTTTATTTTCTTGAGAAAATCAACATGTTTGCGCATGAAATGGTAGATGGTAGAAGGAACCAATAAGGGTAAATAAGAATACACAATGTCTGCTGAGAACATAGGTACTCTAATGTGTATGTTTCCTTATCTCCATTAACTAACAGACATTGTAAAATGATGTCTCCTGAAAGAACTTTAGTTATTAGGGCTAAACTATGCATAGACCCACTACTTCAGTCCCATGATACTGTATATGCTCTAAAAGTGCACAAAGAGCGTAAGAGTGTGTGTGTGTGTGGGGGGGGGGGGGCACTTCATGAGAGGCTATGCGTAAGGGTGGGAGAGCACCTGGGTAATAGAATTAGGGTGGGAGAATTCATGCAGATTGTGAATATGGCTGGTTGAGAACCAGTGTGTGTGTGAATGTATATATATATATATATATATATATATCTCAATCAGGTTTTCGCCCAAATCACTCCACTACAACTGCCCTCCAAAAAGTTTGCAACGACATCCAAACTGGCATAGAACAAGGAGACCTAACTGGAGCTATTTTCCTTGATTTTGCAAAGGCCTTTGACACAGTAGACCACGACATATTACTGCTCAAACTAAAAAAACTCTGGTACAGTATTGCTGATCGTCCGTTAACCTGATTTCGATCATATGTATGGGATCGATCACAATATGTCTCCATTTCTGACAGTGACTCCCTCCCTCTCCCAGTCACGTGTGGTGTTCCCCAAGGTTCCATTCTCGGCCCCCTACTATTCACATTATTTATAAATGATCTGTCAAATGTCTGCAAATCCTCAACTGTACACATGTATGCAGATGACACGGTAATCTATGCAAACAATTCCTATCTGCCGCAGCTTGAAGCAGTGCTCCAAGACCAGTTCACAGAGGTAGAAAAGTGGATCTCAAAAAACAAACTCTTCCTAAACACTGACAAAACTGTCACAATGATCTTTGGAACGGTACCTAAATTACGCAAACTACAGAAGTCCCATCTACGCATTAAAACAAAATCAAATGGCACACTGACCGCAGTCCACTCTTTCAAATACTTGGGTATGTTGTTAGACCCTAATCTATATTTTGGCCTCCACATAGAAAAACTTGCATCTAAACTTTATCCAAAAATAGGTGCCCTATACAGAAACAAATCCTGCCTCAGCCCTACAGTAAAGGAAAAGATTGTACAGCAAATGCTGATGCCTATCATGGATTACGGGGACTTAGTATACGCACCTGCTCCGCAAACTCACCTTAATAAACTTAATACATTGTATAACTCGTTCTGCCGGTTTGTGCTACAATGTAACTACAGGACCCACCATTGTGACATGCTAAAAGAACTAAACTGGCTGACGCTGGAATCCAGACGCACCCTCCATCTTTCCTGCCTTGTCTTTAAGAGCCTTTCTGGGAAGCTCCCACCCTACCTGAGCAGAATGCTCTGCCCTGCTATTCCCACCTCCTATAACCTCTGATCCAGTACCAGCACATAATTTAGCTTGCCTCAATACAAAAAGAAAGCAGCTCGATCCTCCTTTTCCTACAGAGCGCCACAGTTATGGAATGATCTTCGCACACTTTCAAACCTTCCCCAAGCCTAATATCCTTTAAGAGATCCCTCTCTACATATCTCAAAACAGAATGCTCCTGTCATGGTTGATTAAATATTTCCTACCTGTTCTATGTTAAATGTTTGCATATATTGTGTATTATTATTGTTTTTGTATTTTATTGTACCCTATTGTATCAATGCAATGTTTTGTGGTCCCAGGACATACTTGAAAACGAGAGAAATCTCAATGTATCCTGGTAAAATATTTTATAAATAAATAATACATAAACATATATACACACACATTTTGTACTGCCCATACCATAGTCTCTTTATCTATACGAAAAATGAAAGTAACATCCATCCTGCTAGTATCCAAACACATATGAAGTTACTATTTGGATGAATTACAGATCTTTTATATTTACATTGAGGCAATTAAAAGCTGTTTTAATTGTTGTCGTTTTTTAGATAATAATAATCCTATATTATAAAAGACAAGAGTTTGTCTGAAGCCGTCATGCGCAGTTCAGACAAACTCTTGCCGCTGATCGCACGCGCACCCTTGGCCAGCTGTTGATACTTCGCACGCGCGCACTCTCCCACCCACTTAGCATGTTTGTTAGCACTTTGACCCCCCTTGCTGCGCACGCACACTCACAAAACTGATTTGAGCACGCGCACGCGAACCCTAGCCGCCTATCACACCCTCGCACTAGCCGTTGACAACCCACTTAGCCTACTAGCCTATCACACAATGCGCACGCGCACGCGAACCCACGCGCACGCAACTAGCCTAGCCGCCTATCACACCCTCGCACTAGCCGTTGACAACCCACTTAGCAAATAGCCGTTGAAAGCAGCTGATCAGAGACAGGGGAGAGGGAGACAGGGGAGAGGGAGACAGGGGAGAGGGAGACAGGGGAGAGGGAGAGAGAGACAGGGGAGAGGGAGACAGGGGAGAGGGTGAGAGAGACAGGGGAGAGGGAGACAGGGGAGAGGGAGAGAGGGGAGAGGGAGAGAGGGGAGAGGGTGAGAGAGACAGGGGAGAGGGAGAGAGGGGAGAGGGAGAGAGGGGAGAGGGAGACAGGGGAGAGGGAGACAGGGGAGAGGGAGACAGGGGAGAGGGAGACAGGGGAGAGGGTGAGAGGGGAGAGGGAGACAGGGGAGAGGGAGACAGGGGAGAGGGAGACAGGGGAGAGGGAAACGGGGGAGAGGGAAACGGGGGAGAGGGAGAGAGAGACAGGGGAGAGGGAGACAGGGGAGAGGGAGACAGGGGAGAGGGAGACAGGGGAGAGGGAGACAGGGAGAGAGGGAGACAGGGGAGAGGGAGACAGGGGAGAGGGAGACAGGGGAGAGGGAGACAGGGGAGAGGGAGACAGGGGAGATGGAGACAGTGGAGAGGGAGACAGGGGAGAGGGAGACAGGGGAGAGGGAGACAGGGGAGAGGGAGACAGGGGAGAGGGAGAGAGGGGAGAGGGAGAGAGGGGAGAGGGAGAGAGGGGAGAGGGGAGAGGGAGAGAGGGGAGAGGGAGAGAGGGGAGAGGGAGACAGGGGAGAGGGAGACAGGGGAGAGGGAGACAGGGGGACAAGGGAGAGGGAGAGAGAGACAGGGGAGAGGGAGACAGGGGAGAGGGAGACAGGGGAGAGGGAGACAGGGGAGAGGGAGAGAGGGAGACAGGGAGAGAGGGAGACAGGGGAGAGGGAGACAGGGGAGAGGGAGACAGGGGAGAGGGAGACAGGGGAGAGGGAGACAGGGGAGAGGGAGACAGGGGAGAGGGAGAGAGGGGAGAGGGGAGAGGGAGACAGGGGAGAGGGAGAGAGGGGAGAGGGAGAGAGGGGAGAGGGAGACAGGGAGACAGGGGAGAGGGAGACAGGGGGACAAGGGAGAGGGAGAGAGAGACAGGGGAGAGGGAGAGAGAGACAGGGGAGAGGGAGACAGGGGAGAGGGAGACAGGGGAGAGGGAGACAGGGGAGAGGGTGAGAGAGACAGGGGAGAGGGAGACAGGGGAGAGGGAGAGAGAGACAGGGGAGAGGGAGACAGGGGAGAGGGTGAGAGAGACAGGGGAGAGGGAGACAGGGGAGAGGGAGACAGGGGAGAGGGTGAGAGAGACGGGGGGGAGAGAGAGAGACGGGGGGGGGAGAGAGAGAGACAGGGGGGAGAGAGAGAGAGGGGAGAGAGAGAGAGGGGAGAGAGAGAGAGAGACAGACAGGGGAGAGAGAGAGAGACAGGGGGGAGGAGAGAGAGGCAGGGGAGTGAGAGAGAGACAGGGGAGTGAGAGTGAGACTGGGGAGTGAGAGAGACAGGGGGGATAGAGTGAGAGAGACAGGGGGGAGAGAGTGAGAGAGACAGGGGGGAGAGAGTGAGAGAGACAGGGGGGAGAAAGAGGGGAGAGAGAGAGATAGGGCACAGAGAGAGAGAGAATATAAAAATAAAAATAAACCATACGGCCCGTGTGAACGGGCTTTAGGACTAGTAATAATTATAAAACTTTAATTTAATTAATTGCAAATGTGTTTAATAATAACCACACTGCAACCAGTTGTATCCTCTACATCATCTAAAGGGGCATGAAACCCAAAATGTTTCTTTCATGATTCAGATAGAGCATGCAATTTTACACAACTTTCTAATTTACTTCTATTATTAAATTTTCTTTATTTTCTTGGTATCTTTTGTTGAAAAACAGGGACATAAGCTCAGGAGCGCGCATGTGCCTGGAGCACTATACGGCAGAAGCTTTGCAAAAGCACTAGATCGCAGCACTATTTTCAGTTATGTAGTGCTCCAGACATCTACCTAGGTATCTCTTCAACAAAGAATACCATGGAAAGAAACCAAATTTGATATTAGAAGTAAATTGGATTTATTTTAATTTGTATGCTCTGAATCACAAAAGAAACCTTTTGGGTTTCATACCCCTTTAAGGATACATAAACATTTTCTGGCCTGGGTGCTTTAATATCCCTTCATGTTTTTAACTTATAGGTGGGGTTATAGTGCTCTGTGCAATTCATTAAAAAATAACTGTTCTAACAAAACAGAGCTCTTCAGTTTTGTTTAGTATTTCCCTTTAAAAATATTAAAGGGACAGTAAAGTCATAATTACACTCTCATGATTCTGATACAGCCATTTTAAACAACTTTCAACTTTACTTCTTGTATCTAATCCTCTTTGTTCTCTTGCTATCCTTTGCTGAAAAACATACCTACATACATGGGGGGTAGTTATCAACGTGTCTACTTTTCCTGCCTTCGCCGGCCCAATACGCCAGCCTAAGCTCGCCTCACATCGCCGCCGCGGACCTGCAAAAATTTGCTTAAGTTATCAAAAAAGCTGTCAAAAAGCCGCGCACCAAGTACGGGGCGATGAGCAGCGGACTGTGAGAGTTATCACTCATCCGATCTCGCTGCTCTTCGGCTTTTTTACAGCTTTCTTGCTAGTCTGTCACTAAGCACCCACATTATACTATACTGTTCTACCCCCTATACCGGCGCCCCCGGAGCCTCCCGCAACTAAATAAAGTTATTAACCCCTAAACCGCCACTCCTAGACCCCGCCGCAACTCTTATAAATGTATTAACCCCTAAACCGCCGCTCCCGGACACCGCTGCCACCTACATTATACCTAGTAACCCCTATCCTGCCCCCCCTATACCTTCGCCCTCTATAATAAAGTTATTAACCCCTATCCTGCTGATCCCGCACCTCGCCCAACTAAATAAATAGTTTAACCCCTAAACCACCGCTCCCTGACCCCGCCGCAACCTATATTAAATTTATTAACCCCTATCCTGCCCCCCTACACCGTCGCCACCTATAATAAATTTATTAACCCCTATCCTGCCCCCCACTACACCGCCGCCACTGTAATAAAATTATTAACCCCTAAACCTAACACTAGTCCTAACACTAGTCTAACACTAACCCTAACACCCCCTAACTTAAATATTAATTAAATAAATCTAAATAATATTTCTATTATGAACTAAATTAATCCTATTTAAAACTAAATACTTACCTTTAAAATAAACCCTAATATAGCTACAATATAAATAATAATTATATTGTAGCTATCTTAGGATTTATTTTTATTTTACAGGCAAATTTCAATTTATTTTAACTAGGTACAATAGCTATTAAATAGTTATTAACTATTTAATAGCTACCTAGCTAAAATAAAGAGAAATTAACCTGTAAAATAAAAACTAACCTAAGTTACAATTACACCTAACACTACACTATACTTTAATAAATTATTCCTATTTAAAACTAAATACTTACCTGTAAAATAAACCCTAAGATAGCTACAATGTAATTAATAATTACATTGTAGCTATCTTAGGATTTATATTTATTTTACAGGTAACTTTGTATTTATTTTAGCTAGTTAGAATAGTTATTAAATAGTTATTAACTATTTAATAACTACCTAGCTAAAAGAAATACAAAATTACCTGTAAAATAAATCCTAACCTAAGTTACAATTAAACCTAACACTACACTATCATTAAATTAATTAAATAAATTAACTACAAATAACTACAATTAAATACAATTACATAAACTAACTAAAGTACAAAAAAAAAGCTAAGTTACAAAAAATAAAAAAAATAAGTTACAAACATTTTAAAAATATTACAACAATTTTAAGCTAATTACACCTAATCTAAGCCCCCTAATAAAATAACAAAGCCCCCCAAAATAAAAAAAATGCCCTACCCTATTCTAAATTAAAAAAGTTCAAAGCTCTTTTACCTTACCAGCCCTTAAAAGGGCCTTTTGTGGGGGCATGCCCCAAAGAATTCAGCTCTTTTGCCTGTAAAAGAAAAATACAACACCCCCCCAACATTAAAACCCACCACCCACATACCCCTAATCTAACCCAAACCCCCCTTAAAATAACCTAACACTAATCCCCTGAAGATCATCCTACCTTTAGTCGTCTTCACTCAGCTGAGCAGCGATGGAACCGAAGAGGAGATCCGGAGCGGCAGAAGTCATCATCCAAGGGGCGCTGAAGAAATCTTCCATCCGGGCGATGTCATCTTCCAAGAGGCGCTGAAGAAGTCTTCTATCCGGGCGATGTCATCTTCCAAGCGGGGTCTTCAATCTTCATCCCGCCGACGCGGAACATCCTTCTTTACCGACGGACTACCGACGAATGAAGGCTCCTTTAAGGACGTCAGCCAATAGAATGCGAGCTCAATCTGATTGGCTGATTGGATCAGCCAATCGGATTGAACTTGAATCTGATTGGCTGATTCAATCAGCCAATCAGATTTTTCCTACCTTAATTCCGATTGGCTGATAGAATCCTATCAGCCAATCGGAATTGAAGGGACGCCATCTTGGATGACGTCCCTTAAAGGAGCCTTCATTCGTCGGTAGTCCGTCGGTAAAGAAGGATGTTCCGCGTCGGCGGGATGAAGATTGAAGACCCCGCTTGGAAGATGACATCGCCCGGATAGAAGACTTCTTCAGCGCCACCTGGAGGATCACTTCATCGGATGGAAGACTTCTTCAGCGCCGCCTGGAGGATCACTTCATCGGATGGAAGACTTCTTCAGCGCCCCTTGGAGGATCACTTCTGCCGCTCCGGATCTCCTCTTCGGTTCCATCGCTGCTCGGCTGAGTGAAGACGACTAAAGGTAGGATGATCTTCAGGGGATTAGTGTTAGGTTATTTTAAGGGGTGTTTGGGTTAGATTAGGGGTATGTGGGTGGTGGGTTTTAATGTTGGGGGGGTTGTATTTTTCTTTTACAGGCAAAAGAGCAGTTTTCTTTGGGGCATGCCCCCACAAAAGGCCCTTTTAAGGGCTGGTAAGGTAAAAGAGCTTTGAACTTTTTTAATTTAGAATAGGGTAGGGCAATTTTTTTATTTTGGGGGGCTTTGTTATTTTATTAGGGGGCTTAGATTAGGTGTAATTAGCTTAAAATTGTTGTAATATTTTTAAAATGTTTGTAACCTATTTTTTTTATTTTTTGTACTTTAGTTAGTTTATGTAATTGTATTTAATTGTAGTTATTTGTATTTAATTTATTTAATGATAGTGTAGTGTTAGGTTTAATTGTAACTTAGGTTAGGATTTATTTTACAGGTAAATTTCTCTTAATTTTAGCTAGGTAAGCTATTAAATAGTTAATAACTATTTAATAGCTATTGTACCTAGTTAAAATAAATTGAAAGATGCCTGTAAATTAAAAATAAATCCTAAGATAGCTACAATATAATTATTATTTATATTGTAGCTATATTAGGGTTTATTTTAAAGGTAAGTATTTAGTTTAAATAGGATTAATTTAGTTCATAATAGAAATATTATTTAGATTTATTTAATTAATATTTAAGTTAGGGTTAGTGTTAGACTTAGGTTTAAGGGTTAATAAATTTATTACAGTGGCGGCGGTGTAGTGGGGGGCAGGATAGGGGTTAATAAAATGTATTATAGGTGGCGACGGTATAGGGGGGGGGCAGATTAGGGGTTAATAAATTTAATATAGGTTGCGGCGGGGTATAGGTTGCGGCGGGGGGCAGGATAGGGGTTACTAGGTATAATGTAGGTGGCGGTGGGCTCCGGGAGCGGCAGTTTAGGGGTTAATACATTTATTATAGTTGCGGCGGGGTCAGGGAGCGGCGGTTTAGGGGTTAATATGTATAGAGTAGCTTGCGGTGGGCTCCGGGAGCGGCGGTTTAGGGGGTAATAACCGAAGGTATAAGGAAGGAGCAGCCCAGGAAAGAAACAATATACAGCTTCTATGTTTAGCTGAGACACCAAGGCACCTGCCATTCATAACTGTATATATTCTATGTGCTGTAAGACAATTATGTTTTCTGATGGCTGGGACAGTGTTAGTGCCCTGGAGGGATGAAGACTTTCTGGAGAAGCTGTTTACATACAATGATTCGTGTAACAGAATAAAGGGAAGGGTTTGTCTTGCTGCCTGCGAGGGGGGGGGGGCTACTTTATACACCTGATGCGCTCCCACCTACAGAACCCACTATGAGCTATGAATGACATACCTTGATAGTTTTCTATCTTTAACCCTAGGAAGCTTTCTTATTATTCTGCTATTAATGGGGATGTGTCCAGTATGTGGCCTATCTCTCAGAAACATGATATTAGTCTTAGTGAAATGTAATTTCTTGAAGTTAAAGGGATAGTAAACACCTTGATATTTGTGAATAAAAATTTTATTTATGCATAATGAAACTACTTTGCAATATATTTTTATTTATTTTGCCCCCAACCTTTCTTGTAATTTAGCTTTGAAAATTGAGCAATTTCTCATACTCACTGTCCCTTTAATTGTCTCATCATGGATATGATTATTATGCTGCATTGCTTTTAAATGATAGTCTACTCCAAATGTTTGATTGCTTAAAAAGATAGATAATCCCTTTATTATCCATTCTCTAGTTTTGCACAGCCAACATGGTTATATCAATATACTTTTTACCTCTGTTATTACCTTGTATCTAAGTCTCTGCAGACAGCCCCCTTATCTCAGGACTATTTAATTATTATCTATTGACTTGCATTTTAGCCAATTAGTATTGTGTTCTGCACAACTTCACGGAAATGAGCAAAATGTTATCTTTTTGGCTCACATGAATTAGCAGTCTCCTGTTGTGAAAAGCAAATAAAAAAGCATGTGATAATAGGCTGTCTATAGTGGCTTAGAAACAGGCAGACATTTAGAGCTTTAAATGTTATAAAGTATATTTACATAATGTTGGTTGTGAAAAGCCGGGAATGGGTAGTAAAGGAGTTAGCTATCTTTTTAAACAGTAACAATTTTTGTGTATACTGTCTCTTTAACCTTTTAAAGCCGTTATGGCATTTTATTCCGCCCTAACCGTGCTGGGCTTTAGCGCCATTAGGACGGAATAAAACGTCTTAGCCGTTTGGCTGTCCTGAAGCCAACGGTGCTTCCTGGATCTGATCGCGGTCTGGAGCGTGCCTAACGTCATAGGGACACCCCCCTGACCCAATCCCATAACTGAAATTTGAGATTTAAATTTGTCTACATTGGATCGTTGTTCCATTGTAGACAAACTGACCTTGTCACGAAAGGGTCAGTAAATTCAAAGTTGAATTCCCAATAAAATATTTAATTGTAGATAGTAAATAATTGTAAGGTATTCCATTATTTATTTTGTTTTAAAGGAAAGGCAATTACTTGTCTACTCAGTGACATTAAAGGGAGCTCTGGGCCTGAAAAGGTACCTTAGCACCACAGAGAAGCACTAAAATATGGCAAAATATTTTTTTTTTGGAAAGAAGGAAGGCCCCTCTTTCAAAGGATGGTCAAAAACCCAGGTGGCCCCACAACATGACAGCAGTGATCAAACAAAATTAGGGGGTGGGTTAGTTCCTTTATTGCCCTCACAATTAGGGTTACCAGCTGTCCACAAAAACACTGCACAATTTTTAGGTGCTTGGGCACTATGGTAGGTGGGGTCACAAAACACTTCCCCCAAAAGCCCCCACTTTTGATCCAACCATGTATAGGTTTCAAAACTGAACAGTCATTTTACCCCATGACTGCCAGTGATATAAAAAATTTTTTTTTTACCTTTTCAGCTTCTGCAGTACACATAAACGAGACAATAGTGATTTAAACTTCTTTTCTGTCACTTATTTCTTTCTCCCTCATATCTTTAATGTATTGAGACATAGGAAGCCTTTTATATTTTACCAAAACCCCAGAAACAGAACATTTAAAGGGACAGTCTAGTCAAAATTAGACTTTCATGATTCCGATAGGGCATGCAATTTTAAACAACTTTCCAATTTACTTCTATTATCTAATTTGCTCAATTCTTTAGATATCCTTTGTTGAAGAAATAGCAATGTACATGTGTGAGTCAATCACACAAGTCCTTTATGTGCAGCAACCAATCAGCAGCTACTGAGCATATCTAGATATGCTTTTCAGCAAGTGATATCAAGAGAATGAAGAAAATTAGATAATAGAAGTAAATTAGAAAGTTGTTTAAAATGACACGCTCTTTCTAAATCATGAAAGAAAAAAATTGGGTATCATGACCCTTTAAGTGTCCAGTATTTTTGTGAAGATTTTACTGGACTGTCTGAATGAATACTGGACACCTGGCAATCCATCTCACAATACATAGAGAAACACATACATTGTACTATGTCTGTGCAACTGGCAGAATTACAAAATCAAATACTTCACAGCATTCTTCATATTTTGGAGGTGTTGGTGACCTCTTATTTGAAAGAGGAGCCCACAATTCAAATAAATGGTTTGATGTTCTTAGCTGTTAAATGATCATCATAAAAATAACAGACAGTTGAGAGCAAACTCATTTTGTTGTGGTGTTGATGTCAGAATTCAGAGATCATTGTTTCTCGAAGCTAATAATTTTTTTTTTTGCAGGTTCAATAAATAAATGGAAGAATTAAGTGAGTATAAACAGATTATATTTTTAAAAATTCTACATACAATGATGCAACTATGTTATGTTTGGAGGAGGTTTATTTTAAAGGGACATAATACATATATGTGAAACCACTTGAAAGTGATGAAGCATAACTGTAAAAAGCTGATTAGAAAATATCACCTGTGTAAAAAAAAAAGAAAGATATTTTGCCTCATTATTTCTTCAGCTCACAATGGCAAGTGTTCTGTGAACAGTTATCCGTCGGCTGCACTTTGGAAAGAAAAGACAACAGCCAATCAGCTTCATCGGTGCTGATGTCACACATTGTTTTCCTGTGATCTCATGAGATTTCACTAAAATCTTGTGAGATTTCATAGTAAACTTCCTTAAACTGAGGAAGGAAATAACATAACTGTGCCTGCACATGACAGATGCACGATCTCTTGCAAGTCCTGGGACTAGAATCTTGATTGGCGGCTTAAAGTCATTTTACAATGAGATGTGGCTACTGAGGACATGTTGAGGTAAAATATCATCCTTTTTTTACATAAAGATAATCAGGTGATATTTTCTAGTCAGCTTTTTACAGCTATTTTGCATCACTTTCAAGTGCTTCAACAATATAAAACCCCCAAAAAACATAATTTATGTAAGAACTTACCTGATAAATTCATTTCTTTCATATTAGCAAGAGTCCATGAGCTAGTGACGTATGGGATATACATTCCTACCAGGAGGGGCAAAGTTTCCCAAACCTCAAAATGCCTACAAATACACCCCTCACCACACCCACAAATCAGTTTAACGCATAGCCAAGAAGTGGGGTGATAAGAAAAAAGTGCAAAAGCATAAAAAATAAGGAATTGGAATAATTGTGCTTTATACAAAAAAATCATAACCACCACAAAAAGGGTGGGCCTCATGGACTCTTGATAATATGAAAGAAATGAATTTATCAGGTAAGTTCTTACATAAATTATGTTTTCTTTCATGTAATTAGCAAGAGTCCATGAGCTAGTGACGTATGGGATAATGACTACCCAAGATGTGAATCTTCCACGCAAGAGTCACTAGAGAGGGAGGGATAAAATAAAGACAGCCAATTCCGCTGAAAATAATCCACACCCAAAATAAAGTTTAAATCTTATAATGAAAAAAACTGAAATTATAAGCAGAAGAATCAAACTGAAACAGCTGCCTGAAGTACTTTTCTACCAAAAACTGCTTCAGAAGAAGAAAACACATAAAAATGGTAGAATTTAGTAAAAGTATGCAAAGAAGACCAAGTTGCTGCTTTGCAAATCTGATCAACCGAAGCTTCATTCCTAAACGCCCAGGAAGTAGAAACTGACCTAGTAGAATGAGCTGTAATCCTTTGAGGCGGAGATTTACCCGACTCGACATAAGCATGATGAATTAAAGATTTCAACCAAGATGCCAAAGAAATGGCAGAGGCCTTCTGACCTTTCCTAGAACCAGAAAAGATAACAAATAGACTAGAAGTCTTTCGGAAATTCTTAGTAGCTTCAACATAATATTTCAAAGCTCTAACTACATCCAAAGAATGCAATGATCTCTCCTTAGAATTCTTAGGATTAGGGCATAATGAAGGAACCACAATTTCTCTACTAATGTTGTTAGAATTCACAACCTTAGGTAAAAATTTAAAAGAAGTTCGCAACACCGCCTTATCCTGATGAAAAATCAGAAAAGGAGACTCACAAGAAAGAGCAGATAATTCAGAAACTCTTCTAGCAGAAGAGATGGCCAAAAGAAACAAAACTTTCCAAGAAAGTAGTTTAATGTCCAATGAATGCATAGGTTCAAACGGAGGAGCTTGAAGAGCCCCCAGAACCAAACTCAAACTCCAAGGAGGAGAAATTGACTTAATGACAGGTTTTATACGAACCAAAGCTTGTACAAAACAATGAATATCAGGAAGATTAGCAATCTTTCTGTGAAAAAGAACAGAAAGAACAGAGATTTGTCCTTTCAAGGAACTTGCAGACAAACCTTTATCCAAACCATCCTGAAGGAACTGTAAAATTCTCGGAATTCTAAAAGAATGCCAGGAAAAATGATGAGAAAGACACCAAGAAATGTAAGTCTTCCAGACTCTATAATATTTCTTCCTAGATACAGTTTTACGAGCCTGTAACATAGTATTAATCACAGAGTCAGAGAAACCTCTTTGACTAAGAATCAAGCGTTCAATCTCCATACCTTTAAATTTAAGGATTTGAGATCCTGATGGAAAAAAGGACCTTGCGACAGAAGGTCTGGTCTTAACGGAAGAGTCCACGGTTGGCAAGAGGCCATCCGGACAAGATCCGCATACCAAAACCTGTGAGGCCATGCTGGAGCCACCAGCAGAACAAACGAGCATTCCTTCAGAATCTTGGAGATTACTCTTGGAAGAAGAACTAGAGGCGGAAAGATATAGGCAGGATGATACTTCCAAGGAAGTGACAATGCATCCACTGCTTCCGCTTGAGGATCCCTGGATCTGGACAGATACCTGGGAAGTTTCTTGTTTAGATGAGAAGCCATCAGATCTATTTCTGGAAGTCCCCACATTTGAACAATCTGAAGAAATACCTCTGGGTGAAGAGACCATTCGCCCGGATGTAATGTTTGGCGACTGAGATAATCCGCTTCCCAATTGTCTATACCTGGGATATGAACCGCAGAAACTAGACAGGAGCTGGATTCCGCCCAAACCAGTATCCGAGATACTTCTTTCATAGCCAGAGGACTGTGAGTCCCTCCTTGATGATTGATGTATGCCACAGTTGTGACATTGTCTGTCTGAAAACAAATGAACGACTCTCTCTTTAGAAGAGGCCATGACTGAAGAGCTCTGAAAATTGCACGGAGTTCCAAAATATTGATTGGTAATCTCACCTCCTGAGATTCCCAAACCCCTTGTGCAGTCAGAGACCCCCAAACAGCTCCCCAACCTGTCAGACTTGCATCTGTTGAAATTACAGTCCAGGTTGGAAAAACAAAAGAAGCCCCCTGAACTAAACGATGGTGATCTGTCCACCACATCAGAGAGTGTCGTACAATCGGTTTTAAAGATATTAATTGAGATATCTTTGTGTAATCCCTGCACCACTGGTTTAGCATACAGAGCTGAAGAGGTCGCATGTGAAAACGAGCAAAGGGGATCGCGTCCGATGCAGTAGTCATAAGACCTAGAATTTCCATGCATAAGGCTACCGAAGGGAATGATTGTGATTGAAGGTTTCGACAAGCTGAGATCAATTTTAGACGTCTCTTGTCTGTCAGAGACAGAGTCATGGACGCTGAATCTATCTGGAAACCTAAAAAGGTTACCCTTGTCTGAGGAATCAATGAACTTTTCGGTAAATTGATCCTCCAACCATGATCTTGAAGAAACAACACAAGTCGATTCGTATGAGATTCTGCTAAATGTGAAGACTGAGCAAGTACCAAGATATCGTCCAAATAAGGAAATACCACAATACCCTGTTCTCTGATTACAGACAGAAGGGCACCGAGAACCTTCGTAAAAATTCTTGGAGCTGTTGCTAGGCCAAACGGCAGAGCCACAAACTGGTAATGCTTGTCTAGGAAAGAGAATCTCAGAAACTGATAGTGATCTGGATGAATATGCAGCTATGCATCCTGTAAATCTATTGTGGACATATAATGCCCTTGCTGAACAAAAGGCAGGATAGTCCTTACAGTTACCATTTTGAATGTTGGTATCCTTACATAACGATTCAATATTTTTAGATCCAGAACTGGTCTGAAGGAATTCTCCTTCTTTGGTACAATGAAGAGATTTGAATAAAACCCCAGCCCCTGTTCCAGAACTGGAACTGGCATAATTACTCCAGCCAACTCTAGATCTGAAACACATTTCAGAAATGCTTGAGCCTTCACTGGATTTACTGGGACACGGGAAAGAAAAAATCTCTTATCAGGAGGCCTTATCTTGAAGCCAATTCTGTACCCTTCTGAAACAATGTTTTGAATCCAAAGATTGTGAACTGAATTGATCCAAATTTCTTTGAAAAATCGTAATCTGCCCCCTACCAGCTGGGCTGGAATGAGGGCCGCACCTTCATGTGGACTTGGGAGCTGGCTTTGGTTTTCTAAAAGGCTTGGATTTATTCCAGACTGGAGATGGTTTCCAAACTGATACCGCTCCTGTGGCTGAAGGATCAGGCTTTTGTTCCTTATTGTGACGAAAGGAACGAAAACGATTATTAGACCTAAATTTACCTTTAGATTTTTTATCCTGTGGTAAAAAAGTTCCTTTCCCTCCAGTAACAGTTGAGATAATAGAATCCAACTGAGAACCAAATAATTTATTACCCTGGAAAGAAAGGGAAAGCAAAGTTGACTTAGAAGACATATCAGCATTCCAAGTTTTAAGCCATAAAGCTCTTCTAGCTAAAATAGCCAGAGACATATACCTGACATCAACCCTAATGATATCAAAGATGGCATCACAAATAAAATTATTAGCATGTTGAAGAAGATTAACAATGCTATGAGAATTATGATCTGTTACTTGTTGCGCTAAAGCTTCTAACCAAAAAGTTGAAGCTGCAGCAACATCCGCTAAAGATATAGCAGGTCTAAGAAGATTACCTGAACATAAGTAAGCTTTTCTTAGAAAGGATTCAATCTTCCTATCTAAAGGATCCTTAAAGAAGTACTATCTGCCGTAGGAATAGTAGTAAGTTTAGCAAGAGTAGAGACAGCCCCATCAACTTTAGGGATTTTGTCCCAAAATTCTAATCTGTTAGATGGCACAGGATATAATTGCTTAAAACGTTTAGAAGGAGTAAATGAATTACCCAAATTATTCCATTCCCTGGAGATTACTTCAGAAATAGCATCAGGGACAGGAAAAACTTCTGGAATAACTACAGGAGATTTAAAAACCTTATTTAAACGTTTAGATTTAGTATCAAGAGGACCAGAATCCTCTATTTCTAATGAAATTAAGACTTCTTTAAGTAAAGAACGTATAAATTCCATTTTGAATAAATATGAAGATTTATCAGCATCAACCTCTGAAACAGAATCCTCTGAACCAGAGGAACCATTATCAGAATCAGAATGATGATGTTCATTTAAAAATTCATCTGAAAAATGAGAAGTTTTAAAAGACCTTTTACGTTTACTAGAAGGAGGAATAACAGACATAGCCTTCTTAATGGATTTAGAAACAAAATCTCTTATGTTAACAGGAACACTCTGAGTATTAGATGTTGATGGAACAGCAACAGGTAATGTAACATTACTAAAGGAAATATTATCTGCATTAACAAGTTTGTCATGACATTCATTACAAACAACAGCTGGAGGAACAGATACCACAAGTTTACAGCAGATACACTTAACTTTGGTAGATCCAGCACCAGGCAGCGGTTTTTCAGAAGTATCTTCTGACTCAGTATCAATCTGGGACATCTTGCAATATGTAATAGAAAAAACAACATATAAAGCAAAATTGATCAAATTCCTTAAATGACAGTTTCAGGAATGGGAAAAAATGCCAGTGAACAAGCTTCTAGCAACCAGAAGCAATAAATAATGAGACTTAAATAATGTGGAGACAAAAATGACGCCCATATTTTTTAGCGCCAAAAAAGACACCCACATTATTTGGCGCCTAAATGCTTTTGGCGCCAAAAATGACGCCACATCCGGAACACCGACACTTATGGCGCAAAAAAACGTCAAAAATGACGCAACTTCCGGCGACACGTATGATGCCGGAAACCGGAAAAAAATTTTGCGCCAAAAAAGTCTGCGCCAAGAATGACGCAATAAAATGAAGCATTTTCAGCCCCCGCGAGCCTAACAGCCCACAGGGAAAAAAGTCAAATTTTAAGGTAAGAAAAAAATTGATTTATTCATATGCATTATCCCAAATATGAAACTGATTGTCTGAAATAAGGAACGTTGAACATCCTGAGTCAAGGCAAATAAATGTTTGAATACATATATTTAGAACTTTATATAAAAGTGCCCAACCATAGCTTAGAGTGTCACAGAAAATAAGACTTACTTACCCCAGGACACTCATCTACATGTAGTAGAAAGCCAAACCAGTACTGAAACGAGAATCAGTAGAGGTAATGGTAAATATAAGAGTATATCGTCGATCTGAAAAGGGAGGTAAGAGATGAATCTCTACGACCGATAACAGAGAACCTATGAAATAGACCCCGTAGAAGGAGATCATTGAATTCAAATAGGCAATACTCTCCTCACATCCCTCTGACATTCACTGCACGCTGAGAGGAAAACCGGGCTCCAACCTGCTGCGGAGCGCATATCAACGTAGAATCTAGCACAAACTTACTTCACCACCTCCATAGGAGGCAAAGTTTGTAAAACTGATTTGTGGGTGTGGTGAGGGGTGTATTTGTAGGCATTTTGAGGTTTGGGAAACTTTGCCCCTCCTGGTAGGAATGTATATCCCATACGTCACTAGCTCATGGACTCTTGCTAATTACATGAAAGAAATGTATTTTGTGATTCAGACAGAGCATACCATTTAAAAAAAAAAAAGTTTCCAGTTTATTTATATTATAACATTTGATTTGTTCCCATGATATTCTGTGTTGAATAGATACTCAGGTAGGCATCTGAAAACTAAATGGCAAGAAATAGTGCTGCCATCTAGTGATCTTGCAAATAGATAACATTCTTGCAAAACTGATACCATATATTGCTCCAGAAATGTGCTGGCTCCTAGGCATATGTCCATGCTTTTCAACCATAGATAGCAAGAGAAAAAAAATGCTAACACAAGTAAATTAGAAATTTGTTTAAAATCTCAGGCTCTATCTGAATCATGAAATAAAAATGTTTGCTTCACATTCCTTTAATTGTTTTTTATCCCTACTTAGGGCCATATTACGAGTGGCGTTTTAGCAGTTACGTGTGAACAAAAAGGGGCTTATCGTGTCTGTTTGCGAGCGTCAGGTTTTGCGCTCATATTACAAATTGAAAGTAAACGTGATCGCTTGCGCGCAATTTAAGTTAATGCTTGTCAGGATAGCATGTCCTACACTTCAAAATCCAGGTCAGTCCCAACACTACCCTCAGTGGCACCCTCATCTACAGACCTCCCGGACCTCGTCCTGCCTTCTGTGACTCCATCACCGACCTCATCGCACCCCACGCTCTCTCCTCAACAGACTACATGCTCCTCGGTGACCTCAACTTCCACCTAGACAACCCCAATGACCACAACACTGCCAACCTCTTAGAAAACCTTGGAACCATTGGACTAAAGCAACTCATCAACTCCCCAACCCACTTAGCAGGACACACACTCGACCCTATCTTCTCTGCAGGCAACCACATCTCAGTCAACCACATCACCGAACTCCATTGGACCGACCACCATTGCATACATTTTTCCTTCAACAAACCCACCGCACACCTCCGGCAGCACCACCCACCCCGCAGAAACTGGAACAACATCACCGAAGACCAACTGCACTCCACCCTGAACAAGTGCTCCCCAGCTACCTCTACAGATGCCAACTCCTACGCCCGCAACCTCCACCACTGGCTCACAGACTGCGGCAACACCCTCGCCCCTCTCAAGAAACCGTCCAACCGCCAACCCACCAACAAGGCTAGTTGGTTCACCCCTGCCCTCCAGGACTCCAAACGCCACTGCAGGCTATTGGAAAGGACCTAGAGATCCAGCAAAACCCCCTCAAATAAAAAAGCCTACAAAGAAGCCATCACTACCCACCACCACCTCATCAAAACCACCAAGAAGACAGCCATCCAAGATAGAATCAATGCCAACGTCCACAACAGCAAGGAGCTATTCACAGTCATCAAGGAATTCTCCAATCCCAACAGCGACACCAACGACATCCCGCCCTCCCAGGACTTCTGCGATAACCTCGCAATGTACTTCCACCGCAAGATCGTCAACATCTATGACAGCTTCATGCCCCAGAACTCACCCACCACCGCCTACCCACCAACTCCCACCGATACCTAACCCAAATACACCACCGCCTACTCTGGAGCCCCCTCACCACAGAGGACACCATCAGAATCATGAGATCGATCCACTCCAGAGCACCCTCGGACCCATGCCCGCATCACATTTTTAACAAAGCGGGTGACACCATCGCCCCCGAGCTCTGCAGCACCATCAACTGCTCCATCGAAACCGGCACCTTCCCCGATGCCCGGAAGCACGCAGAATTAAAACCCCTACTGAAAAAACCCACGGCTGACCCCAATGCTGACCCCGAAGAACTACCACCCAATCTCTTTGCTCCCCTTTGCGGTCAAAGTCATTGAGAAGTCCATCAACGCGCAACTCGTTGACTACATCGAAGCCAACCACACCCTGGACCCCTCCCAATCCGGTTTCAGGAGCAACCACAGCACCGAGACCGCCCTCCTCGCCGCCACAGACGACATCCTCGCCCTACTCGACTGAGGAGAGATCGCCGCCCTCATTCTCCTAGACCTCTCAGCAGCATTCGACACTATCTCCCACCTCACCCTCCGCAACCGACTACACAATGCCGGCATACGCAACAAAGCCCTGGAATGGATCACCTCCTTCCTCACCGGCAGAACCCAGAAAGTTGGACTCCCACCCTTCACCTCCAATGTATGTTTTACAGACATATATACACATATATAGATCTATATACAAGTGCATTGGAGCCCTTTACAGTCAAGTACATGAAAACTCATATTTATGCAATATTCATATTTAATAAAATATTTAATAAAATGTTATAGTGTGTATGCAATCGGGTTAGCGTGTGAGTAGGGTGTTTGGTCCCCCCACCTTTTTTTTGCTCCATTGACTTCTATGGGGCAATACATTAACATAGTTGCAATATTCGAAGTTCAGCTTTTTGCGTGCATCGGGTTTGCAACTTGTAATACGAGCGCTACCTGACAAGTGCAAAAAGCTTACTTCTAGCGGAGTTGTGTTAAATACCGCTCCACTTGTAATCTGGACCTTAGTGAGTTTAAATTGGGTAGGAGCATGCATATATTTGCATTTTTGTAATATTACAATAATATATATATATATATATATATATATATATATAATTAATAAAGAAAGTCACTTACATGCCCCCTTTTATTATAAAACATTCTAATTTTCAACCTATTTACTATTACACTAACACTGCACATAGTGTATATATTTTCCTTTATCATAATACAGCGCACACAAATCTACAGCAATTGTCCCATCTTGATCATAATCAGCATTGTACTCCAGACAAACAGTAGGATATCCACTTGTTGATAAGACTGACATAAACAGAAAATACTGATAGAAGAGCAGAGTAGTGTCAAGTGTAGAAATACTATTTTCTGTTAACATTAGATTTTTTTTTTTTAATTTCATTTCTTTATTAACATACAAAAAAAAAGAAAAGTAAAAGAAAACATACACACAAAATAATATCATCAATACATATAAAGAAAAACTTCCAAGTAAAAAAAAATACAAAATTGATCCTTTTCATATCCTTTGTCCCCCTCTTTCCTCTATCCCTCTTTTGTTAGATTAACTGTCTGATTAGGAGGAAAAAAAACAAGAAAAAAAACGAAGACTCTCTCTCCTCTTCCCCTCCCCTCTCTCCCACCTCTCCAAATAGATCTACCTAATTTGATCTACCAGTTTATCTACAATCAACCTCTCTCCTATCCTCTCCCCCTCAAGTCAGCTTTAAATTAACAATTTGCTCTATATATAGTACAAAATCCTCATTTTGACAACAGACAAAATCCCTCCAGGTCTTGAGAAAGCAATTTCCTCTTGCCCCATTTAACTTAGACTCAAAAGCTGCCTTAATTGCTGAATCCAATAAGAGTTTTTTAACTTCCGTAATAGACGCTACTTTGGGAGTGATCCAGTTTTCTAAATTCGATAAAGCTAGCCCTCCTTTACAATAAGGTTGGTATAGCTTAGCAAGCTTAATTCTTGCTTTCCTCCCACTCCAAAGGTAATACCTCAATGCTTGATTGAAACGCCAAAGATCAATCTTTTTGATCAAAAACGGAAACATCCTCAACGTATAGAGGATTTTTGGAACAATAAACATCTTAAACAAAGCCACTTTGCCTGTTAAAGAAACTGGGAGTGACGCCCAGGTTTTCATCTTATCTTCAGTGACTCTTAGAACCGTTTGGATGTTATCTCTGTACCAATTCACCATGTAGGCAGAAATTTTCAGCCCAAAATAGGTCAGAGTTTTAGTTTCTATAAATTGATAGGGCTGAGACTCCTCCGGGTTATGTTTTAACCATAAAATTTTAGACTTTGCAAGGTTGATCTTATAGCCCGAGACTATACTGTATTGCTCAAGAAGGTTCACAATCTCATCAATCTAATTTCTTGGATTAGCAAAAAATAACAGAAGATCATCCGCAAATAGAGCAGTTTTAAATACCTCCTTTCCTATGTTAATTCCAGTCAACAATTTTCTCAATCTAATAGGGGCTCAATTATCAAGTCAAACAGTAAGGGAGACATAAGGACACCCTTGTCGGGTTCCTCTTGTCAAACTGAAGGTGTCTGAGATACCATTGTTGATCAATATGGAAGCTTTAATATCTGAATAAATATTTACAACAAAATACCTAAATTGCCCCACAATCACAAATTTCCCCAAAACCTGTAACAAGAAGGGCCACTCCACTCTGTCGAAGGCCTTCTCTGCATCCAAAGATAACAGGAAGGCCTCAGGCAGAGCAGAGCAGCCCCCCCCCCATAATGACAAATTACGTGAAGAATTTTCCTTATGTTAAACTCTGAAGCCCTACCCATAATGAATCCCGCCTGGTCCCGATGAATTACCCCAGGAAGTATTGGCTTCAATCTATTAGCCAAAATCTTCATTAAGATTTTATAATCGAGACCAAGCAGGGAAATGGGTCTATATGAGGCAATATCTGAAGGGTCCTTATTATTTTTGGGAATTAGGGTAATATTTGTTCTTTTAAAATTCTCTGATGTTTTAAGGCTTGAACCAAATAAGCATTATAAAGATCCGTCAAACCCGGACCAATTTCAACCCGTAGCATCTGATAAAACTCAAGAGGCAAATTATCCGGTCCTGGGGTTTTTCCCCTGGCCATCTTGCTAATTGTTTTTTGGATCTCATTTTCAGTTATTGGTTGATTTAAAGCTCCACAATCTATCTTTGAGATCTTAGGAATGTCAGTGCTATCTAAGAATTCTGTGATTTTATCTGGATCTGGACACTGTGATGTATATAAATCAGTATAGAAGCTCTGGAATAATTGTGCAATTTCTTCTAGCTCTGTATGGATTGTATCTTTTACTTTTAGGGCTGCAACTGGCTTCCTCCTAGTTTGTCTTTTAAATGTTAAGGCCATCAATTTGCCGGCCTTGTTGCCAAATTTTGAAAATCTAGCAGCATTTTTATAGAGGAGTTCCTGTGCCTCTCCCAGAAGGAAGGTCTCTCTTTCTTTCCTAATCCGGAAGTAATTGTTTGTATTCGCCTTGCTAGGATTTTTTAAATATAAGGTATATGCCTCCCTTACCCTATCAGACAAGTCCTTATCCTTCCTTACGTTCTCCTTTTTTAATCTTGCTACATAGGTATTGATTTCTGCTTTTAAATATACTTTAGCAGTCTCCCAAAATAATTGGATATTCTCTCTACAGTGGTTATTAAACACTTTAAATTCTTCCCATGAAGTAATGAGGAGGTTTTTAAATTTAACCGAGTCTCTTAAATATGTAGGGGAAAAAAAAAAGAGTTAAAGGTAAAATTCTTCTTTGTTTTAAGTGACAAGGTCACCGGGGCGTGGTCCGACAAAACAAAATCATGTATGTTACACTTCTCAACTTTAGAGACCAAGAATTCAGAAATAAGAAACAAATCCAATCTCGAAAGGGTATTATGTGTTTTTGAACAACACGTATACTCCATATTACTAGGGTTTAAGAGTCTCCATACATCCACCAAGTTCAAAGATTCATAAAGTAGATTAAAAATCTTTTTTTCAAACTTAAGCTGAGATGTTCTATATTTACCTCTAATACTATCAGAACCCATTTTCCTTCTGTCCAGATAAGAATTAGGAGTTACATTGAAGTCTCCTAATAATAGTATCTTAGTGAAAACTATGTTTAAATTTTCTAAGGCTAACGAGTTCCAGAACCTTTCATCGGGATTATTTGGGCCATAGATGTTAACCAGTAAATATTCCTCATTTTGAATAGTGAGCCTAATAATTAAGTGTCTGACAGATGAGTTTCCTGTAAACTGGCTATATCAAAATCTTTTCTACTTAAGTAATTTAGAACTGCTTTTCTTTTAACTGGAGAATGAATCCCCCCCTACGTTCCATGTTAGTACTTTTACCATAAACTAGTTATATAGGGGCAAAAGACACAAAGCGAGCAAAGAGAGGGGGGTGGAAGGGCAAGAGTCCAAAAACAAAAAGAAGGGGGAAAAAAAAAAGAGAAAAAAACAAACAAAAAAAACCCCACCCAATTCCAGTACTCAAAGTTATTATACAGTTAACCCCTTTTACCTTCACCCTCAAATACTTCGTTAACTAAAGCAAACATAAGCAAACTCTTCTAATTTGTACAGTCATATCAATAATGCTGTTTACCCTAAAAAGGTCCGTCAGAGATGTTTACACAGTATTATCCAAGCAAGTATCACATATATAGTATCTATCTTCTTGGTGCTTGTGCATGTTTTGTGCATAAATCCAATGTGCTTTGTATCTATTCCAAAACCTTCCACCTTAACACATATTATAAAACCAATACTGCAAAATGTATACATTTGGTGCTTGTGCTACTTTATGATTGTACATAATCCTTTGACACATAAAACCAAGAGTACCCAATCTCTTCTTGTTATAGGAAATCAAGGCAGTGTTATATATACTTAAAACCCCCCATAATCTTTAAACAGTGTTATCCAACGCAATATCATTAATATTACCACATGCATAGTGTCTATATCCTCAATATTTGTGCATAAATTACATGTGATTCCATCATTTGAAACCAAACCATAAATTTAGTACCTATATTTCTTTGTGTTTAAGGGGAAAAAAAACAAAAAAAACAACAACAATCTTATTAATTGTTCTAAAACAGTGAAATTTACACTTAAAGAGCCAACACTGATAATTAGCCCATAATAATATCACAAACTTACCATCCATCTCCCTATTATTTGTGCATATTTTATAAAGTGCAATAAATCATCATAACCTAATTACCACCATAGCTTCCATTGACTCAACACTTTTAAGAGAAAGCATTATCACATATTTTTATACTAATTTTCCTAGGGAGTTATATATTGATGATAGTTAGGGATATGCTGTAATCTGCATATATCAGAATATTTTAATTTGTCTATCGAGTATCTTCTAATGGACAAGACCAGCATTTTTCTGTAACCAATTGAAACGAGGAGAAAAAATAAATAAATTTATAAATAAGGGACAACGGACTCTCATTAAATACATTAATTTTTTTATTCATTTTCTAAAAAAACTTGAGCAGCTTCAGGTGAATCAAAGAAAAAAAAAGTCTGACCCAGATTTAATCTTTAACTTTGCTGGGTACAGAAGGGAAAAAAATCTATTTTCGGACACCAGGCGGGTACACACGGCTGAGAACTGTTTCCTCTTCAGCGATGTGGAAAGGTCCTGGAATAGTAGGATCTTTGCTCCTTGGTACTGTAACAGCCTCTTTTTCCTATAGGCCCTTAGAATCTCATTTTTCCCTTGAAAGCTAAAAAATTTTGCTATCACTGGCCTTGGTTTCCTAGCCTTCAGCGTGGACTCCTCTTGTTCTCTTCCCAGCCTGTGTACTCTTTCAATTATAAATATATTACTTTCAGGATTTAGGCCCAGTAATTCAGGGAGTAGATGCTCCACAAAGCTCTTTAGATCATGAAATTTCAAGGCTTCCGGGACTCCAATCAACCGCAGGTTATTCCGCCTTGACCTGTTCTCCATGTCGTCAACTTTACTGGTCAAAATGGCATTTTGTTTTTGGAGTGCTTCTATTTGTAACTGTATGATGTTTTGATTATCCTCACAATTTGAGACTCTCTGCTCTGCTTCCCTTAATCTCTCTGCTTGAGATTTTATTTCTTCCAGGATTGTATCCACTCTTTTATAGAATTCCTCTATTTTAGGACTGATTAAATCTGCCACCAAAGTTGCGATTTCTCCAGCGTTTGAAACGTCTGAGTTTCTCACTTCAAGTGTAGACTTGTTTGGGGAGATAGCAGAAGCTACAGCTTTATTACTTTTTTTCTCTAGGTGTTTCAATTTAGGTGACATTTTAGGTTGGGTAAGATATTTATCCATATATAGCAATTTCAGCTCTGCCTGATCACCTGAGCCTTATTACACTGTTATACTACAGCTTTCAGGTGGAATATGTGTTAATCACTCAATTATTTATTCACACACAAGTTGTTCTCACATATGTCCCACTGAGTTCTATTGGTATCAGCTGTTTGGCGGGTGTTACCAGTATTGTACACAAAAAAAAGACACCAGTGGATTGGTCTATTAAATAGAGGCCAAGTTCCTGTCGCAACTTCGAAAGTTTAATAAAATAACACAGGCTTATATAGCTAATGTTGTTTTTCAGGGCCCATCATTGCCACAATTCTGATGTATCTCAGTCCTGAGCAAATATTAAACCAGTAAGCTAATAAGCAATAAAAAAAATAATATGCAGAGCAATTCAACCAGTCCTTAAAGCAGTAAATAAGCAAGTGGAGTATTCATATAGCCGTTTCAATACATCAATCAGCAGTTTCCTACCTTCTCCGGATGTTTCACACTACTTTTTCTTTTGTAGGGGGTGAAGACCTCAATAGAGGCAATCCTGCGGCTATAGGGCGCCCATCTCCAACCTCCAAAAACACCCCACAGTCACAGCAATGGTAGGTAGCTCCCTTTACCGTAAAGAAGCTCCTAGACCCTCTCCTTGTGATGCTGCTCTTGCAGCCTGCACGTTATCCCGTGCCTTGGCGCTCAACCCTCCTGTTTCCTCTGGTCGGGAGTTGCCCATCTACCTGGCTCCTTCCCTGCTACGCAGGAACTCTCCTTTGGCTCTAGAAAATCAGCAGGGCTTCTTGAATCCCAGTCGTGGCAGACGCGGTCACCTCTGTTCCGATGTTACTCTCCCCTCATCCTGAGTTCGCGCTTCACACGCTGCGTGTTGACGTAGCAGCCTACATGCCCCCCTCCTGTGTACCGTTAACATTAGATTTATGTTTTGTGAAATATGAGCTGATCTATAAGGTCTCTTCCCTAATTTTACTTAAAGGGATAGTTTACTTGTTTTGTTTTTTATTGTTTAAAAAGATAGATAACACCTTCACTACTCATTCCCCAGCTTTACAAAACCAACATTCTTATATTAATATACTTTATAAGGCCGCCTCTTATCTCAGAGCATTTTTTCCATCTTTTCACAGCCAGACAGTACTAGTTCATGTGTGCCATAGATAATATTGTGCTCACACCCGTGAAGTTACTTAAGAAGCAGCACTAATTGGCTAAAATGCAAGTTTCTAAATAGCACTGAGACAAGGGGACAGCCTGCAGAGGCTTAGCTACAAGGTAATCAAAGAGGTAAAACATATATTAATATAACTGTGTTAGTTTTGCAAAATTGGGGAATGAGTAATAAAGTTATTATCTATCTTTTTAAACAATAACATTGTTTTGGGTAGACTGTCCCTTTATACTTCAATTATTATTTTCTTATTAGTAACTACAAAAAGCTTTGTGTCAGTTCTATCAGATGTAGCAAACTATTAATTCATAAAAAATCCAGTCTGGCTGTTGTATAAAAATAAGAACTTATTTAGGAAATGTTATATATACATCTCACAAAACTCTAGTGATGCACTAAATCCTGGCCTATAAGATTGATTCATCCAATCTGAACCCTTTTTATCTTGCTAACATTAGAATGTGGAACAATAACTCAGTGTGGTCAGAATGTGCATGAATATCTTAGAACAACAAACACAGATAGATAAATAGACATAGTCAGCAGAGATGCTGGGGTTGTTTTCCACTTGAGTGAAGATCAGGATGCAGTTGTGCAGATCTTATAAAAGACATCCTCAAGCAGTTTATACAGGCAATGTCTTTAGGTCAAAGATTAGAAATCCAGTGATGTCTATTGTTTTGAGGACTTTTTTTTGCAGGCTTATAAACTGAAGGGCCAGATGCATGAAAATCTAGATATTGATGGAAAACAAACAAAAAGATGGTCTGTTGTGTCAGGGTTTCAAAACACCCCCGGCCACCCTGGTTTTTATGCAATCATTACTGCCAACCCACAAATGGTTTCTAAATGGCTGGGGTTTTTTTGCAGCCAGGTATATGGAACACACAACATAAAAAGATCAGAAGTATATTGCCCTATCCACCTTCTGATAGTGCCCCCTAGACAGCTACCTACAGTTTCCTATCAGATAACTTGATGTATGCTAAAGAATCTACATACCGCTGGGGCACTCTGGCCCTATCTACTGTCTTTTAGTCAGATAATTTAGTTGACAGTCAGAGTTCTTGAAGAATTTAAAATGTGTCTGATACCTACATTGTCACCTATGGTTAGTTCTGTCAGTTTTACCCTAGCTGGGGGGAGGGGTGTCAGAAATCAGAAGGAGTAATAGTGATACAGTTAATGGCTACCAGAGAAGGATTAGTATTACAGTTCTCAAAACTACTTAGTGTTTCCTCTGGTCATGTCAAGATATAAAGCTCTAATGACACATTAATGGCGGTGATCTTAAAGGTTTTTGTTCCTATCCTGGAAACTGGCTATTAAACATATATATTCCACCTGTTTCTTACTTTTTCACATCTAACATGATACTTCTGTTTATCTCTTGTTAACAGGATGATTCATGACCAGAAGCACGTGCAGGTTTATTTTTTTTTACCAAGTTACAGGGACATTAAATGCAAAAACAATGTAACACGCAAATGAAGGGCACTATTTATAACAGATTAAACAATTTAACCCCTTAAGGACCAGACATTTCAGACTAAAACTTGCCCAAAAGACCAGAGCATCACTCCATTTAAACAGAAATAGAGCCTTGATTATTATTATTTTTATTTACCTATCAAAACTATATCTTTTTTTATAAGACAACCCAAAGTATTGATAAAGGCCCATTTTGGTATATTTCATGCCACCATTTCACCACCAAATGCAATCAAATAAAAAGAAAAAAACCTGTTAACTTTTTCACAAAAAAAACTCTCACTGAAATTATTTACATACAGCTTGTGCAATTGTGGCACAAATGGTTGTAAAAGCTTCTCTGGGATACCCTTTTTGGTAATTAGAAGGCCGCTAATTGCAGCTGCGCATCACACTTTTATTATTCCCAGCAGTGAAGGGGTTAATCAGGTAGATTGTAAGGTTAATTTTAGCTTTAGTGTAGAGATTACCCTCCCACCTGACACTTCCCACCCCCTGATCCCTCCCAAACAGCTCTTTTCCCTCCCCCACCCCCTCACTGGTCACCCCGATTTTAAGTACTGGCAGACAGTCTGCCAGTATGCAGTTTTAGACCTTTTTTTTTTTTATTATTATTATTATTATAATTACTTTCTTCAGTGGACGATTCTCCCCTTACCTTCCCACCTCCCTGATCCCTACCAAAAAGCTCTCTAACCCTCCTCCTCTAACCAATTTCCGCCATCTTAGGTACTGGCAGCTATCTGTTAGTGCCCAGTTTTATATATATATATATATATATATATATATATATATATATATATTTTTTTTTTATTTAATTAAAAAAAATTAAAAAAAATTCTGTAGTGTAGCTGCCCCTCCCTCATTTACCACATCTCTCCCTCCACAATTGTTTCCCCTAACCTCCCTCCCCCTCTAAGACCCTCCCACCTCTATTCCCCCTCCCTCCTCCCCCTCCCTGCCGCTCTTAGCATTTATTTTTTCCGCAGTGTAGCGGTCCCACCTGTTCCCGCCCCTCCCTTCAGCAATGGGACGCCCACCCGCCTCCCTACTAACCCTCCCACACCACCAACAATTGGCACCACCGCTACCCAATGCAAAGAGGGACACAGAGTGCAATTCTATTTCTGCACTGTCCCAATTGTCGTGGTAGAGATTGCGGCAGAGAGAGAGGTCCAGGATAGCAGCGTCGTACAGGGTACGGCCCAGGTCCTTAAGGGATTAACGACGGCGCTGATCGTTAGTTTTTTTTTTTTCATGATTCAGGTAGAGAATACAATTTTAAACAACATTCCAATGTACTTCTATTATCTAATTTGCTTCATTGAAGGAATAGTAATACACATGTGTGAGCCAATCACACGAAACATCTATATGCAGCCACCAATCAACAGTTACTGAGCCTATTTAGATATGCTTTTCAACAAAGGATATCAAGAAAATGAATTAAATTAGATAATAGAAGTAGAATGTTGTTTAAAATTGTTTTCTCTACCTGAATAAGTTGCTTCATGTCCCTTTAAAGGCACATTTGTGCAACTCATCCCTAGGGACAGATTGTTCAATGGGTGGTAAGGACAACTAGCACACCACTAAAACAAAAATAATAATTGAAGTATGCATAAAAAAAAAATCTTTTATTTTGTCTCAGAAACATTTATTTTCTAAAAAAGGAATGGTTTAGAAATGCCATCTTTTTAGATACAACAAGAAAAAAAACATTTTAAAAGTTTCTTTAAAGAGACGTACTAATGCAAAAATGACATGTGCTAGTGACCCTGCAATTCTAGGGAATAATAAGCCCATATTTAAAGTGTACTTGGAGTTTATCGTGAGAGTTAAACACAAAGATTTGCTAAAATTAAATGCTCTAACAAATTAGAGTATATAATTTTTGCACTACAATGTCCCTTTAATCTATGAAGACTCCAAGGGGCCAATTTATCAAATGTTAGGCGGACATGATTCGCTGTAGTGAATCATGTCCGCCCAACATCGCTAAATGCCAACAGCATACGCTGTCGGCATTTAACATTGCACAAGCATTTCTTGTGAAATGCTTGTGCAATGCCACCCCCTGCACATTCGCGGCCAATCGGCTGCTATCAGGGGGTGTCAATCATCCGATCGTATCTGCTTCTGAACTTCTGTTTCTGCGAGCCAGAAGGTTCGCACGGAATAAGCAGCATCCGTTGCTTGGTAAATATACCCCAAAAAGCAATTCACATTCAAAATAAAAGTAAGACATCTTAGTTCTTACAGACAGTAAAGATTATATGACATGGCAGAAACAGCAAAAGTCTGGAGAAAAGGGAGAATTAAAATATTTATCTGAATCTGCATACTGAACTATGTTTAAGAAAAATGTCTCAGTAAATATATTCAATAAAATAAATGAAAATAACAAGCCTTATTTCATTAAACAATTATACACACATTTTAAAGCCACAAACGGAGTATTTGTTTAACCTCTTGACTGTCAGAGAGAAGGGTAACATTGCCCCATGCTCTGGTTGCCAATGGGTTAAACAGCTGAACACATATGAAAAGTTTTAGGAGGGAAATTCATTTTATATGTGACAGAAAAACAAAAACAAATGATGTCCTGAGTGTGCAGCCTGCTCTAGTTAACCTTGTTCACCCGTCTTCCCTTCATCACTTCACTGGGGAGGTCGGCAGCACCAGACCCATCTTAAGGAAGGAAGTGAATATTATTCTGAGGCAGCTGCAGGGATTCTCTGGCAGGAAAAGGAAAAGCTCAGCTGCGAGAAGAGCGAGTGCTTATCAGGGACAGCACAGAGAACAAGCCCCAGACACACAGCATTGTCACTGGGGCTGCAGCAGGAGAATCCCTGTTTGTGCAGTGCAGCCGCGTACACACGCAGCCTCTTGTTCTCTGCCAACAAGTAGTCCCCTCAGCAAATCAACAATCTTCAATGCACTGGAGTGTGTGCGAGGAGAATAACTCACTATAGCACACAGAACAGAAGTATATAAACATATCTGTATAAAGTTTTATAGAGTTGGCTATTTGTATTTACAACTTGATGTAGGAGTCTATTTTATTGCTCCTTTGTTCAATGAATTTAGAATGAGACTCATAGTCCTATTTCTTGGCTAGTAGAGAGCTGCACAGCTTTGCATACAAAGCTATGTTGTTATGTATCAATTTTATACTTAAAGTGAATGCAAATTTACCCCGAGTGCCTCCCGGCATTGTATAGACTTTTAAAAAACTAAATTTATGCTTACCTGATAAATTGATTTCTTCTATGGTAAGACGAGTCCACGGATTCATCCTTTACTTGTGGGATATTATCCTTCCCTACAGGAAGTGGCAAAGAGCACCACAGCAGAGCTGTCTATATAGCTCCTCCCTTAGCTCCACCCCCCAGTCATTCGACCGAAGGTACAGGAAGAAAAAGGAGAAACTACAAGGTGCAGAGGTGACTGAGTTTAAATCAAAAAATATAATCTGTCTTAAAATGACAGGGCGGGCCGTGGACTCGTCTTACCATAGAAGAAATCAATTTATCAGGTAAGCATAAATTTAGTTTTCTTCTATAAAGGTAAGACAAGTCCACGGATTCATCCTTTACTTGTGGGATACAATACCAAAACTATAGGACACGGATGAACGGGAGGGACAAGACAAATGGTTAAACAGAAAGCACCACTGCTTGAAGAACTTTTCTCCCAAAAATAGCCTCCGAAGAAGCAAAAGTATCAAATTTGTAAAATTTGGAAAAGGTATGAAGCGAAGACCAAGTCGCAGCCTTACAAATCTGTTCAACAGAAGCATCATTTTTAAAAGCCCATGTGGAAGCCACCGCTCTAGTAGAGTGAGCTGTAATCCTTTCAGTAGGCTGCTGTCCAGCAGTCTCGTATGCCAAACGGATGATGCTTTTCAGCCAAAAAGAAAGACAGGTAGCCGTAGCTTTTTGACCTCTACGTTTTCCAGAATAGACAACAAACAAAGAAGACGTTTGACGGAAATCTTTGGTTGCTTGCAAGTGAAACTTCAAAGCACGAACCACGTCCAAGTTGTGCAACAGACGCTCCTTCTTAGAGGAAGGATTAGGACACAGAGAAGGAACAACAATTTCCTGATTGATATTCCTATTAGTAACAACCTTAGGAAGGAATCCAGGTTTGGTACGCAAAACCACCTTATAAGCATGGAAAACAAGATAAGGCGAGTCGCATTGCAATGCAGATAATTCAGAAACTCTTTGAGCTGAAGAGATAGCAACTAAAAAACATAATTTATGTAAGAACTTACCTGATAAATTCATTTCTTTCATATTAACAAGAGTCCATGAGCTAGTGACGTATGGGATATACATTCCTACCAGGAGGGGCAAAGTTTCCCAGACCTTAAAATGCCTATAAATACACCCCTCACCACACCCACAAATCAGTTTAACGAATAGCCAAGAAGTGGGGTGATAAGAAAAAAAGTGCGAAGCATATAAAATAAGGAATTGGAATAATTGTGCTTTATACAAAAAAATCATAACCACCCCAAAAAAAGGGTGGGCCTCATGGACTCTTGTTAATATGAAAGAAATGAATTTATCAGGTAAGTTCTTACATAAATTATGTTTTCTTTCATGTAATTAACAAGAGTCCATGAGCTAGTGACGTATGGGATAATGACTACCCAAGATGTGGATCTTTCCACACAAGAGTCACTAGAGAGGGAGGGATAAAATAAAGACAGCCAATTCCTGCTGAAAATAATCCACACCCAAAATAAAGTTTAATGAAAAACCTAAGCAGAAGATTCAAACTGAAACCGCTGCCTGAAGAACTTTTCTACCAAAAATTGCTTCAGAAGAAGAAAACACATCAAAATGGTAGAATTTAGTAAAAGTATGCAAAGAGGACCAAGTTGCTGCTTTGCAGATCTGGTCAACCGAAGCTTCATTCCTAAACGCCCAGGAAGTAGATACTGACCTAGTAGAATGAGCTGTAATTCTCTGAGGCGGAATTTTACCCGACTCAACATAGGCAAGATGAATTAAAGATTTCAACCAAGATGCCAAAGAAATGGCAGAAGCTTTCTGGCCTTTCCTAGAACCGGAAAAGATAACAAATAGACTAGAAGTCTTACAGAAAGATTTCGTAGCTTCAACATAATATTTCAAAGCTCTAACAACATCCAAAGAATGCAACGATTTCTCCTTAGAATTCTTAGGATTAGGACATAATGAAGGAACCACAATTTCTCTACTAATGTTGTTGGAATTCACAACTTTAGGTAAAAATTCAAAAGAAGTTCGCAACACCGCCTTATCCTGATGAAAAATCAGAAAAGGAGACTCACACGAAAGAGCAGATAATTCAGAAACTCTTCTAGCAGAAGAGATGGCCAAAAGGAACAAAACTTTCCAAGAAAGTAATTTAATGTCCAATGAATGCATAGGTTCAAACGGAGGAGCTTGAAGAGCTCCCAGAACCAAATTCAAACTCCAAGGAGGAGAAATTGACTTAATGACAGGTTTTATACGAACCAAAGCTTGTACAAAACAAAGAATATCAGGAAGAATAGCAATCTTTCTGTGAAAAAGAACAGAAAGAGCAGAGATTTGTCCTTTCAAAGAACTTGCGGACAAACCCTTATCCAAACCATCCTGAAGAAATTGTAAAATTCTCGGTATTCTAAAAGAATGCCAAGAAAAATGATGAGAAAGACACCAAGAAATATAAGTCTTCCAGACTCTATAATATATCTCTCTGGATATAGATGTACGAGCCTGTAACATAGTATTAATCACAGAGTCAGAGAAACCTCTTTGACCAAGAATCAAGCGTTCAATCTCCATACCTTTAAATTTAAGGATTTCAGATCCTGATGGAAAAAAGGACCTTGAGACAAAAGGTCTGGTCTTAACGGAAGAGTCCACGGTTGGCAAGAGGCCATCCGGACAAGATCCGCATACCAAAACCTGTGAGGCCATGCCGGAGCTACCAGCAGAACAAACGAGCATTCCTTCAGAATCTTGGAGATTACTCTTGGAAGAAGAACTAGAGGCGGAAAGATATAGGCAGGATGATACTTCCAAGGAAGTAAAAATGCATCCACTGCCTCCGCCTGAGGATCCCGGGATCTGGACAGATACCTGGGAAGTTTCTTGTTTAGATGAGAAGCCATCAGAACTATTTCTGGAAGTTCCCACATTTGAACAATCTGAAGAAATACCTCTGGGTGAAGAGACCATTCGCCCGGATGCAACGTTTGGCGACTGAGATAATCCGCTTTCCAATTGTCCATACCTGGGATATAAACCGCAGAGATTAGACAGGAGCTGGATTCCGCCCAAACCAAAATTCGAGATACTTCTTTCATAGCCAGAGGACTGTGAGTCCCTCCTTGATGATTGATGTATGCCACAGTTGTGACAATGTCTTATCTGAAAACAATGAACAACTCTCTCTTCAGAAGAGGCCAAGACTGAAGAGCTCTGAAAATTGCACGGGGTTCCAAAATATTGATCGGAAATCTCACCTCCTGAGATTCCCAAACCCCTTGTGCCGTCAGATACCCCCACACAGCTCCCCAACCTGTAAGACTCGTATCTGTTGAGATTATAGTCCAGGTCGGAAGAACAAAGAAGCCCCCTGAACTAAACGATGGTGATCTGTCCACCATGTCAGAGAGTGTCGTAAAATCGGTTTAAAGATATTAATTGAGTTATCTTTGAGTAATCCCTGCACCATTGGTTCAGCATACAGAGCTGAAGAGGTCGCATGTGAAAACGAGCAAAGGAGAACGCATCTGATGCGGCAGTCCTAAGAACCAACATTTCCATGCATAAAGCTACCAAAGGGAATGATTGTGACTGAAGGTTTTGACAAGCTGATATCAATGTTAAACTTCTCTTGTCTGACAAGGACAGAGTCATAGACACTGAATTTATCTAGAAACCTAAAAAGGTTACCCTTGTCTGAGGAATCAATAAACTGATTGGTAAATTGATCCTCCAACCATGAACTTGAAGAAACAACACAAGTCGATTCGTATGAGATTCTTCGAAAATGAGAAGACTGAGCAAGTACCAAGATATCGTCCAAATAAGGAAATACCAAAACCCTATTCTCTGATTACAGAAAGAAGGGCACCGAGAACCTTTGAAAAAAATTCTTGGAACTGAGGCTAGACCAAATAGTAGAGCCACAAAACTGGTAATGCTTGTCTAAAAAGAGAATCTCAGACACTAAAAGTGATCTGGATGAATCGGAATATGCAGATACACATCCTGTAAATCTATTGTAGACATATAATGCCCTTGCTAAACAAAAGGCAGGATAGACCTACAGTAACCATCTTGAATGTTGGTATCCTAACATAACGATTCAATAATGATAGATCCATAACTGGTGTGAAGGAATTGACCTTCTTTGGTACAATGAAGAGATAAAATAAAACCCCAGCCCCTGTTCCAGAACTGGAACTGGCATAAATACTCCAGCCAACTCTAGATCTGAAACACATTTCAGAAATGCTGAGCCTTGCTGTGTCAATTGGGACACGGGAAAGAAAAGAATCTCTTAGCAGGAGGCCTTAACTTGAAGCCAATTCTGTACCTTCCTGAAACAATGTTTCTGAAACCAGAGATTAAGAACGGAATTGATCCAAATTTCTTTGAAGAAAACGTAATCTGCCCCATACCAGCTGAGCTGGAATAAGGGCCGCACCTTCATAGGTACTTAAGAGCTGGCTATAGGATTCTATAAGGCTTGGATATATTCCAAACTGGAAATAGTTTCCAAACTGATACCGCTCCTGAGGATGAAGGATCAGGCTTTTGTTCCTTGTTGTGAGGAAAGGAACGAAATGATTATTTACCCTGGAAAGAAAGGGAAAGCAAAGTTGACTTAGAAGACATGTCAGCATTCAAAGTTTAATCCATAAAGCTTTTCTAGCTAAAATAGCTAGAGACATATACCTGACATCAACTCTAATGATATCAAAAGATGGTATCACCAATAAAATTATTAGCATGTTATAGAATAATAATAATGCTATAAAATTATGATCTGTTACTTGTTGCGCTAAAGCATCTAACCAAAAAGTTGAAGCTGCAGCAACATCCGCTAAAAATATAGCAGGTCTAAGAAGATTACCTGAACATAAGTAAGCTTTTCTTAGAAAGGATTCAATTTTCCTATCTAAAGGATCCTTAAATGAAGTACTATCTGCCATAGGAATAGTAGTACATTAGCAGGAGTAGAGACAGCCCCATAACCTTAGGGATTTTTGTCCCAACAAACTCTAATCTGTCAGATGGCATAGGATATAATTTGCTTAAACGTCTAGAAGGAGTAAATAAATTACCCAAATTATTCCATTCCCTGGAAATTACTTCAGAAATAGCATCAGGGAGATAAAACACTTCTGGAATAACTACAGGAGATTTAAAAACCTTATTTAAACGTTTACATTTAGTATCAAGAGGACCAGTATCCTCTATTTCTAATGCAAATAACACTTCTTTAAGTAAAGAGCGAATAAATTCCATCTTGAACAAATACAAAGATTTATCAGCATCAACCTCTGAGACAGAAACCTCTGAACCAGAAGAACCATTATCAGTATCAGAATGATGATGTTCATTTAAAAATTCATCTGAAAAAAAGAGAAGTTTTAAAAGACTTTTATGTATACTAGAAGGAGAAATAACAGACATAGCCTTCTTAATGGATTTAAAAAATAAAATCTCTTATGTTATCAGGAACACTCTGAAAATTAGATGTTGACGGACAGCAACAGGTAATGTAACAGTACTAAAGGAAATTTTATCTGCATTAATAAGTTTGACATGACATGCAATACAAATAACAGCTGGAGAAACAGATACCAAAAGTTTATAGCAGACTTAGCTTGGTAGCTCCAGCACTGTGCAGTGATTTTCCTGTAGTAACTTCTGACTCAGTTGCAACGTGGAACATCTTGCAATATGTAAAAGAAAAAAACAACATATAAAGCAAAATTGATCAAATTCCTTAAATGACAGTTTCAGGAATGGGAAAAAAATGCCAGTGAACAAGCTTCTAGCAACCAGAAGCAATAAATAATGAGACTTAAATAATGTGGAGACAAAAATGACGCCCATATTTTTTAGCGCCAAAAAAGACGCCCACATTATTTGGCGCCTAAATGCTTTTGGCGCCAAAAATGACGCCACATCCGGAACGCCGACATCTTTGACGCAAAATAACGTCAAAAAATGACGCAACTTCCGGCGACACGTATGACGCCGGAAACGGAAAATAATTTTTGCGCCAAAAAAGTCCGCGCCAAGAATGACGCAATAAAATGAAGCATTTTCAGCCCCCGCGAGCCTAACAGCCCACAGGGAAAAAAGTCAAATTTTTGAGGTAAGAAAAAAATATGATAATTCAATGCATAATCCCAAATATGAAACTGACTGTCTGGAAATAAGGAAAGTTGAACATTCTGAGTCAAGGCAAATAAATGTTTGAATACATATATTTAGAACTTTATAAATAAAGTGCCCAACCATAGCTTAGAGTGTCACAAAAAATAAGACTTACTTACCCCAGGACACTCATCTACATGTTTGTAGAAAGCCAAACCAGTACTGAAACGAGAATCAGTAGAGGAAATGGTAAATATAAGAGTATATCGTCGATCTGAAAAGGGAGGTAAGAGATGAATCTCTACGACCGATAACAGAGAACCTTATGAAATAGACCCCGTAGAAGGAGATCACTGCATTCAATAGGCAATACTCTCTTCACATCCCTCTGACATTCACTGCACGCTGAGAGGAAAACCGGGCTCCAACTTGCTGCGGAGCGCATATCAACGTAGAATCTAGCACAAACTTACTTCACCACCTCCCTTGGAGGCAAAGTTTGTAAAACTGATTTGTGGGTGTGGTGAGGGGTGTATTTATAGGCATTTTAAGGTCTGGGAAACTTTGCCCCTCCTGGTAGGAATGTATATCCCATACGTCACTAGCTCATGGACTCTTGTTAATTACATGAAAGAAACAGAACTTTCCAAGATAGAAGCTTAATATCTATGGAATGCATAGGTTCAAACGGAACCCCTTGAAGAACCTTAAGAACTAAATTCAAACTCCATGGCGGAGCAACAGGTTTAAACACAGGCTTGATTCTAACTAAAGCCTGACAGAACGACTGAACGTCTGGAACATCTGCCAGACGTTTGTGCAGTAGAATTGATAAAACATATCTGTCCCTTTAAGGAACTAGCTGATAACCCCTTCTCCAATCCTTCTTGGAAGAAGGACAAAATCCTAGGAATCCTGATCTTACTCCATGAGCAGCCTTTGGATTCGCACCAATAAAGATATTTACGCCATATGTTATGATAAATTTTCCTAGTGACAGGCTTTTGAGCCTGAATCAAGGTATCTATGACCGACTCAGAGAAACCCCGCTTGGATAAAATCAAGTGTTCAATCTCCAAGCAGTCAGCCACAGAGAAACTGGATTTGGATACTGCAACGGACCTTGAGTCAGAAGGTCCTGTCTCAGAGGCAGAGTCCATGGTGGAAGAGATGACATGTCCACCAGGTCTGCATACCAAGTCCTGCATGGCCACGCAGGTGCTATCAAGATCACTGAAGCTCTCTCCTGTTTGATTCTGGCAATCAAACAAGGAAGGAGAGGAAATGGTGGAAATACATAAGCCAGGTTGAATGACCAGGGTACTGCTAGGGCATCTATCAGTACTGCCTGAGGATCCCTTGACCTGGACCCGTAACAAGGAAGTTTGGCGTTCTGACGAGATGCCATCAGATCCAATTCTGGTGTGCCCCATTGCTGAATCAATTGTGCAAACACCTCCGGATGGAGTTCCCATTCCCCCGGATGAAAAGTCTGACGACTTAGAAAATCCGCTTCCCAGTTCTCCACTCCTGGGATATAGATTGCTGATAGATGGCAAGAGTGAGTCTCTGCCCATTGAATTATTTTGGTAACCTCTATCATCGCTAGAGAACTCTTTGTCCCCCCCTGATTGATATATGCTACAGTCGTGATATTGTCCGACTGGAATCTTATGAATCTGGCCGACGCCAGCTGAGGCCACGCCTGAAGCGCGTTGAATATCGCTCTCAGTTCTAGAATATTTATTGGGAGGAGAGCCTCCTCCTGAGTCCACAATCCCTGTGCTTTCAGGGAATTCCAGACTGCACCCCAGCCTAATAGGCTGGTGTCCGTCGTCACTATGACCCACGCTGGCCTGCGGAAACACATTCCTTTGGACAGATGATCCTGTGACAACCACCAAAGAAGAGAGTCTCTGGTCTCTTGATCCAGATTTATCTGAGGAGATAAATCTGCATAATCCCCATTCCACTGCTTGAGCATGCAAAGTTGCAGTGTTCTGAGATGCAAGCGAGCAAACGGAACTATGTCCATTGCCGCTACCATTAGACCGATTACCTCCATACACTGAGCCACTGACGGGCGAGGAATGGAATGAAGAGCTCGGCAGATGGATAAAATCTTTGATTTCCTGACCTCCGTCAGAAAAATTTTCATGTCCACCGAATCTATCAGAGTTCCCAGGAATGGAATTCTTGTGAGAGGGATAAGTGAACTCATTTTTACGTTCACCTTCCACCCATGAGATCTTAGGAAAGCCAACACGATGTCCGTGTGAGACTTGGCTAGTTGGTAAATTGAAGCCTGGATTAAGATATCGTCCAGATAAGGCGCCACCGCTATGCCCCGCGGCCTTAGAACCACCAGAAGGGACCCTAGCACCTTTGTGAAAATTCTGGGAGCCGTGGCCAACCCGAAGGGAAGAGCCACAAACTGGTAATGCTCGGCCAGAAAGGCGAACCTGAGAAACTGGTGATCTTTGTGGATAGGAATGTGTAGATACGCATCCTTTAAGTCCACGGTGGTCATATATTGACCCTCGTGGATCATTGGCAAAATAGTCCGAATGGTCTCCATCTTGAAGGATGGGACTCTGAGGAATTTTGTTTAGGATCTTGAGATCCAAAATTGGTCTGAAAGTTCCCTATTTTTTGGGAACCACAAACAGATTGGAGTAGAACCCTTGTCCCTGTTCTGTTTCTGGAACTGGGCAGATCACTCCCATGGAATATAGGTCTTCTACACAGCGTAAGAACGCCTCTCTTTTTGTCTGGTTTACAGACAATTGAGAAAGATGGAATCTCCCCTTTGGGGGAGAATCTTTGAAATCTAGAAGATACCCCTGGGTTTCTAATTCTAAAGCCCAGGAGTCCTGAACGTCTCTTGCCCAAGCCTGAGCAAAGAGAGAAAGTCTGCCCCCTACTAGATCCGGTCCCGGATCGGGGGCTACCCCTTCATGCTGTCTTGATGGCAGCAGTGGGCTTCTTGGCCTGTTTACCCTTGTTCCAAGTCTGGTTAGGTCTCCAGACTGACTTGGATTGGGCAAGATTCCCCTCCTGCTTTGCGGCAGGGGAAGAGGAAGAGGGACCACCTTTGAAGTTTCGAAAGGAACGAAAATTATTTTGTTTGGTCCTCATCTTATTCGTCTTATCCTGAGGAATGGCATGGCCTTTCCCTCCAGTGATGTCTGAAATGATCTCTTTCAGTTCAGGCCCGAATAGGGTCTTACCCTTGAAAGGGATGGCTAAAAGCTTAGCTTTTGATGACACATCAGAAGACCAGGACTTAAGCCATAACGCTCTGCGCGCTAAAATGGCAAAACCTGAATTCTTCGCCGCTAATTTAGCCAATTGAAAAGCGGCATCTGTAATGAAAGAATTAGCTAGCTTGAGAGCCCTAATTCTATCCAGAATATATTCTAATGGAGTCTCAACCTGAAGAGCCTCTTCCAGAGCCTCGAACCAAAAGGACGCTGCAGTAGTTACAGGAACGATGCACGCTATAGGTTGGAGAAGAAAACCTTGATGAACAAATATTTTCTTCAGGAGACCCTCTAATTTTTTATCCATAGGATCTTTGAAAGCACAACTGTCCTCAATAGGTATAGTTGTGCGCTTAGCCAGGGTAGAAATAGCTCCACCTTAGGGACCATCTGCCACGAGTCCCGCATGGCGTCTGATATGGGAAACATTTTCTTAAAAGTAGGAGGGGGAGCGAACAGAATACCTGGTCTATCCCACTCCTTAATAACAATTTCCGAAATCCTCTTAGGGACCGGAAAAACATCAGTGTAGGCAGGAACCTCAAGGTCGCTAAAACCTCCCTGAGCAATAAGCGGAGGTGTTCTAGTTTAAATTTAAAAGCCGTCATATCTGAATCTGTCTGAGGGAACATATTTTCAGAAATCTCTCCCTCAGCCAGCAAATCCCTCACTTCAGAACATTGTGAGGGTACATCAGATATAGCTAATAAAGCGCCAGAGGGCTCAGCGTTTGTTCTCACACCAGACCTACTGCGCTTCCCCTGCAACCCCGGCAGTTTAGATAAAACATCAGTGAGGGTAGTAGTCACAACTGCGGCCATATCTTGCAGGGTGAAAGAATTAGACGCACTAGAAGTACTTGGCGTTGTTTGTGCGAGCGTTAACGGTTGTGCGGGCGTTAATGGTTGTGACACTTGGGGAGAATTAAATGGCATAACCTGATTCTCTTCTGACTGAGAATCATCCTGCGACATACTTTTAGTAGCTAAAATATGTTCTTTACAATTTATTGACCTTTCAGTGCATAAGGGACACATTCTAAGTGGAGGTTCCACAATGGCTTCTAAACATATTGAACATTGACTTTCCTCAATGTCAGACATGTTGAACAGGCTAGTAATGACTACAAACAAGCATGAAAACACTTTATTTAGTGAAAAAAATAACAATCTTAAAAAACGGTACTGCGCCTTTAAGAGAAAAAAAGCATACACGTTCTGCAAAACAGTCTAAACATGCACCAAATTCTAAATTTTGTATGTAGACCCACTATAGGTAGTTAAGATTGCAGCACAATTTTTTTTAACAATTAACCCCTTAATGTCCAAACCGGATCGAAAATAGGCCCAGATCCGGAAAAAGACCCCTCAGCACCTTGCCACAGCCCTGCTGTGGCCCTACCTGCCCTCTGGGATCGAAAGTGTGGGGTAAAAGCTTCAATTTGGCAAAAAACATACACCAGGGCCCTCAGGAGTTACTGCTTACTGCCAAACTAACTGCGCATCTGAGGCGCGAATATAGGCCCCGTCCATCTCACTCAATGTTTCCTGAGCCTCCAAGAACCACACCAGAGTGGTTATAACTAGCCATGTGGGTTCCAAGACCCAAAAGTTTAAGCCATGTGTGCCCTAATAAAGTTGCCCAAAACGTTTAGTGCCCATAAAAACGTGAAAGCACTCCCATCCAAAAAAACGTTTGCTCACAAACATTTTGCATTCAGTGTCAACCATATATGTAATTGGCCCCATAAGCAAGCTAAGTAATGCCCCTCTTTTAGCTCTAGGATTACTGCTTACCCTTACCCTCCTGGGTATAATGTCAGTCTTTCTGAAATACACAGTCTCTCCAGAAAAAATATGACTGAACATACCTCATTGCTGCATAGCATGAAACCGTTCCTCACACTGAAGTTTCCTGTACTCCTCAGCTTCTGTGGGAACAGCAAATGGACCTTAGTTACAAATGCTAAGATCATAATCCTCCAGGCAGCAGTCTTTATCCATATGCTGCCTGAGAGTAAATAGTACAAACCGGTACCATTTAAAAATAACAAACACTTGATTGAAGAATTAAAAACTAATATTTTATCACCTCTTTCACTTTACCCTTCCTAGTACTTAGAGTAGTCAAAGAGAATGACTGGGGGGTGGAGCTAAGGGAGAAGCTATATAGACAGCTTTGTTGTGGTGCTCTTTGCCACTTCCTGTAGGGAAGGATAATATCCCACAAGTAAAGGATGAATCCGTGGACTCGTCTTACCTTTATAGAAGAAATGAGCTATAGTTGTCTAATTGATTGACAGATGACGATTCATAAAAACATAATTTATGCTTACCTGATAAATTTATTTCTCTTGTAGTGTATCCAGTCCACGGATCATCCATTACTTATGGGATATTAACTCCTCCCCAACAGGAAGTGCAAGAGGATTCACCCAGCAGAGCTGCTATATAGCTCCTCCCCTAACTGCCATTACCAGTCATTCGACCGAAAACATGCAGAGAAAGGAAAACCATAGGGTACAGTGGTGACTGTAGTTTAATGGAAAAATTACCTGCCTTAAAGTGACAGGGCGGGCCGTGGACTGGATACACTACAAGAGAAATAAATTTATCAGGTAAGCATAAATTATGTTTTCTCTTGTTAAGTGTATCCAGTCCACGGATCATCCATTACTTATGGGATACCAATACCAAAGCTAAAGTACACGGATGACGGGAGGGACAGGCAGGCTCTTTATACGGAAGGAACCACTGCCTGAAGAACCTTTCTCCCAAAAACAGCCTCCAAAGAAGCAAAAGTGTCAAATTTGTAAAATTTGGAAAAAGTATGAAGAGAAGACCAAGTTGCAGCCTTGCAAATCTGTTCAACAGAAGCCTCATTCTTAAAGGCCCAAGTGGAAGCCACAGCTCTAGTAGAATGTGCTGTAATTCTTTCAGGAGGCTGCTGTCCAGCAGTCTCATAGGCTAACCGTATTATGCTACGAAGCCAAAAGGAGAGAGAGGTAGCCGAAGCTTTTTGACCTCTCCTCTGACCAGAATAAACGACAAACAGGGAAGACGTTTGTCGAAAATCCTTAGTTGCCTGTAGATAAAATTTCAGGGCACAGACTACATCTAGATTGTGTAGCAGACGTTCCTTTTTCGAAGAAGGATTAGGACACAAAGATGTAACCACAATCTCTTGATTGATATTCCTGTTAGTGACCACCTTAGGTAGGAACCCAGGTTTAGTACGCAGAACTACCTTGTCTGAATGAAAAATCAGATAAGGAGAATCACAATGTAAGGCAGATAACTCAGAGACTCTTCGAGCCGAGGAAATCGCCATTAAAAACAGAACTTTCCAAGATAACAACTTGATATCAATGGAATGAAGGGGTTCAAACGGAACCCCCTGTAAAACATTAAGAACTAAGTTCAAACTCCATGGTGGAGCAACAATTTTAAACACAGGCTTGATCCTAGCTAAAGCCTGACAAAAAGCTTGAACGTCCGGAACTTCTGACAGACGTTTGTGTAAAAGAATGGACAGAGCTGAAATCTGTCCCTTTAAGGAACTAGCGGATAAACCCTTTTCTAAACCTTCTTGTAGAAAAGACAATATCCTCGGAATCCTAACCTTACTCCATGAGTAACTCTTGGATTCGCACCAATATAAGTATTTGCGCCATATCTTATGGTAAATCTTTCTGGTAACAGGCTTCCTAGCCTGTATTAAGGTATCAATAACTGACTCAGAAAAACCACGTTTTGATAAAATCAAGCGTTCAATTTCCAAGCAGTCAGCTTCAGAGAAATTAGATTTTGATGTTTGAAGGGACCCTGGATCAGAAGGTCCTGTTTCAGAGGTAGCGACCAAGGTGGACAGGATGACATGTCCACTAGATCTGCATACCAAGTCCTGCGTGGCCATGCAGGCGCTATTAGAATCACTGATGCTCTCTCCTGTTTGATTCTGGCAATAAATCGAGGAACTTCGGGAAGGGTGGAAACACATAAGCCATCCCGAAGGTCCAAGGTGCTGTCAAAGCATCTATCAGAACCGCTCCCGGATCCCTGGATCTGGACCCGTAACGAGGAAGCTTGGCGTTCTGTCGAGACGCCATGAGATCTATCTCTGGTTTGCCCCAACGTCGAAGTATTTGGGCAAAGACCTCCGGATGAAGTTCCCACTCCCCCGGATGAAAAGTCTGACGACTTAAGAAAACATAATTTATGCTTACCTGATAAATTCCTTTCTTCTGTTGTGTGATCAGTCCACGGGTCATCATTACTTCTGGGATATAACTCCTCCCCAACAGGAAATGCAAGAGGATTCACCCAGCAGAGCTGCATATAGCTCCTCCCCTCTACGTCACTCCCAGTCATTCGACCAAGAATCAACGAGAAAGGAGAAACCAAGGGTGAAGTGGTGACTGGAGTATAATTTAAAAAATATCTACCTGCCTTAAAAAACAGGGCGGGCCGTGGACTGATCACACAACAGAAGAAAGGAATTTATCAGGTAAGCATAAATTATGTTTTCTTCTGTTATGTGTGATCAGTCCACGGGTCATCATTACTTCTGGGATACCAATACCAAAGCAAAAGTACACGGATGACGGGAGGGATAGGCAGGCTCATTATACAGAAGGAACCACTGCCTGAAGAACCTTTCTCCCAAAAATAGCCTCCGAAGAAGCAAAAGTGTCAAATTTGTAAAATTTGGAAAAAGTATGAAGCGAAGACCAAGTTGCAGCCTTGCAAATCTGTTCAACAGAGGCCTCATTCTTAAAGGCCCAAGTGGAAGCCACAGCTCTAGTAGAATGAGCTGTAATTCTTTCAGGAGGCTGCTGTCCAGCAGTCTCATAGGCTAAACGAATTATGCTACGAAGCCAGAAGGAGAGAGAGGTAGCCGAAGCCTTATGACCTCTCCTCTGACCAGAGTACACGACAAACAGGGAAGACGTTTGTCGAAAATCCTTAGTTGCCTGCAAGTAGAACTTGAGGGCACGAACTACATCCAGATTGTGTAGAAGACGTTCCTTCTTTGAAGAAGGATTCGGGCACAGGGAAGGAACCACGATCTCTTGATTGATGTTCCTGTTAGTGACTACCTTAGGTAAGAACCCAGGTTTAGTACGCAGAACTACCTTATCTGAATGAAAAATCAAATAAGGAGAATCACAATGTAAAGCTGATAACTCAGAGACTCTCCGAGCCGAAGAAATAGCCATTAAAAATAACACTTTCCAAGATAACAACTTTATATCAATGGAATGAAGGGGTTCAAACGGAACTCCTTGTAGAACGTTAAGAACAAGGTTTAAACTCCATGGCGGAGCAACAGTTTTAAACACAGGCTTGATTCTAGCTAAAGCCTGACAAAAGGCCTGGACGTCTGGATTTTCTGACAGACGCCTGTGCAACAAGATGGACAGAGCTGAGATCTGTCCCTTTAATGAACTAGCCGATAAACCCTTTTCTAAACCTTCTTGTAGAAAGGACAATATCCTAGGAATCCTAACCTTACTCCAGGAGTAACCTTTGGATTCGCACCAGTATAGGTATTTACGCCATATCTTATGGTAAATCCTTCTGGTAACAGGCTTCCTAGCCTGTATCAGGGTGTCAATAACCGACTCAGAAAAACCACGTTTTGATAAAATCAAGCGTTCAATTTCCAAGCAGTCAGCTTCAGAGAAGTTAGATTTTGATGTTTGAATGGACCCTGTATCAGGAGGTCCTGTCTTAGAGGTAGAGACCAAGGCGGACAGGATGACATGTCCACTAGATCTGCATACCAAGTCCTGCGTGGCCATGCAGGCGCTATTAGAATCACTGATGCTCTCTCCTGTTTGATTTTGGCAATCAATCGAGGAAGCAGCGGGAAGGGTGGAAACACATAAGCCATCCCGAAGTTCCAAGGTGCTGTCAAAGCATCTATCAGAACCGCTCCCGGATCCCTGGATCTGGACCCGTAGCGAGGAAGTTTGGCGTTCTGGCGAGACGCCATGAGATCTATCTCTGGTTTGCCCCAACGTCGAAGTATTTGGGCAAAGACCTCCGGATGAAGTTCCCACTCCCCCGGATGAAAAGTCTGGCGACTCAAGAAATCCGCCTCCCAGTTCTCCACTCCCGGGATGTGGATTGCTGACAGGTGGCAAGAGTGAGACTCTGCCCAGCGAATTATCTTTGATACTTCCATCATTGCTAGGGAGCTTCTTGTCCCTCCTTGATGGTTGATGTAAGCTACAGTCGTGATGTTGTCCGACTGAAACCTGATGAACCCCCGAGTTTTTAACTGGGGCCAAGCCAGAAGGGCATTGAGAACTGCTCTCAATTCCAGAATGTTTATTGGTAGGAGACTTTCCTCCTGATTCCATTGTCCCTGAGCCTTCAGAGAATTCCAGACAGCGCCCCAACCTAGTAGGCTGGCGTCTGTTGTTACAATTGTCCAGTCCGGCCTGCTGAATGGCATCCCCCTGGACAGATGTGGCCGAGAAAGCCACCATAGAAGAGAGTTTCTGGTCTCTTGATCCAGATTCAGAGTAGGGGACAAGTCTGAGTAATCCCCATTCCACTGACTCAGCATGCATAATTGCAGCGGTCTGAGATGTAGACGTGCAAAGGGTACTATGTCTATTGCTGCTACCATTAAGCCGATCACCTCCATGCATTGAGCCACTGACGGGAGTTGAATGGAATGAAGGACACGGCATGCATTTAGAAGCTTTGTTAATCTGTCTTCTGTCAGATAAATCTTCATTTCTACAGAATCTATAAGAGTCCCCAAGAATGGAACTCTTGTGAGAGGAAAGAGAGAACTCTTCTTTTCGTTCACTTTCCATCCATGCGACCTTAGAAATGCCAGAACTAACTCTGTATGAGACTTGGCAGTTTGAAAGCTTGAAGCTTGTATCAGAATGTCGTCTAGGTACGGAGCTACCGAAATTCCTCGCGGTCTTAGTACCGCCAGAAGGGCACCCAGAACCTTTGTGAAGATTCTTGGAGCCGTAGCCAATCCGAATGGAAGAGCTACAAACTGGTAATGCCTGTCTAAGAAGGCAAACCTTAGATACCGGTAATGATCTTTGTGAATCGGTATGTGAAGGTAAGCATCCTTTAAATCCACTGTGGTCATGTACTGACCCTTTTGGATCATGGGTAAGATTGTCCGAATAGTTTCCATTTTGAACGATGGAACTCTTAGGAATTTGTTTAGGATCTTTAAATCCAAGATTGGCCTGAAAGTTCCCTCTTTTTTGGGAACCACAAACAGGTTTGAGTAAAACCCTTGTCCTTGTTCCGACCGCGGAACCGGATGGATCACTCCCATTAATAACAGATCTTGTACACAGCGTAGAAACGCTTCTTTCTTTATCTGGTTTGTTGACAACCTTGACAGATGAAATCTCCCTCTTGGGGGAGAGAATTTGAAGTCTAGAAGGTATCCCTGAGATATGATCTCTAGCGCCCAGGGATCCTGAACATCTCTTGCCCAAGCCTGGGCGAAGAGAGAGAGTCTGCCCCCCACTAGATCCGGTCCCGGATCGGGGGCCCTCGATTCATGCTGTCTTAGGGGCAGCAGCAGGTTTCCTGGCCTGCTTGCCCCTGTTCCAGGACTGGTTAGGTTTCCAGCCTTGTCTGTAACGAGCAACGGCTCCCTCCTGTTTTGGTGCAGTGGAAGTTGGTGCTGCTCCTGCTTTGAAATTCCGAAAGGGACGAAAATTAGACTGTCTAGCCTTAGCTTTGGCTTTGTCTTGAGGCAGGGCGTGGCCCTTACCTCCTGTAATGTCAGCGATAATTTCTTTCAAACCGGGCCCAAATAAAGTTTGCCCTTTGAAAGGTATATTAAGTAATTTGGACTTAGAAGTTACATCAGCTGACCAGGATTTTAGCCACAGTGCCCTACGTGCCTGAATGGCGAATCCTGAGTTCTTAGCCGTAAGTTTGGTTAAATGTACTACGGCCTCCGAAATGAATGAATTAGCTAGTTTAAGGACTCTAAGCCTGTCTGTAATGTCGTCCAGCGTAGCTGAACTAAGGTTCTCTTCCAGAGACTCCATCCAAAATGCTGCCGCAGCCGTAATCGGTGCGATGCATGCAAGGGGTTGTAATATAAAACCTTGTTGAACAAACATTTTCTTAAGGTAACCCTCTAATTTTTTATCCATTGGATCTGAAAAAGCGCAGCTATCCTCCACCGGGATAGTGGTACGCTTAGCTAAAGTAGAAACTGCTCCCTCCACCTTAGGGACCGTTTGCCATAAGTCCCGTGTGGTGGCGTCTATTGGAAACATCTTTCTAAATATTGGAGGGGGTGAGAACGGCACACCGGGTCTATCCCACTCCTTAGTAACAATTTCAGTTAGTCTCTTAGGTATAGGAAAAACGTCAGTACTCGCCGGTACCGCAAAGTATTTATCCAACCTACACAATTTCTCTGGTATTGCAACAGTGTTACAATCATTAAGAGCCGCTAAAACCTCCCCTAGTAATACACGGAGGTTCTCCAATTTAAATTTAAAATTTGAAATATCTGAATCCAATCTGTTTGGATCAGAACCGTCACCCACAGAATGAAGCTCTCCGTCCTCATGCTCTGCAAGCTGTGACGCAGTATCAGACATGGCTCTAGTATTATCAGCGCACTCTGTTCTCACCCCAGAGTGATCACGCTTGCCCCTTAGTTCTGGTAATTTAGCCAAAACTTCAGTCATAACAGTAGCCATATCTTTTAATGTTATCTGTAATGGCCGTCCAGATGTACTAGGCGCCACAATATCACGCACCTCCCGGGCGGGAGATGCAGGTACTGACACGTGAGGCGAGTTAGTCGGCATAACTCTCCCCTCGCTGTTTGGTGAAATTTGTTCAATTTGTACAGATTGGCTTTTATTTAAAGTAGCATCAATACAGTTAGTACATAAATTTCTATTGGGCTCCACCTTGGCATTGGAACAAATGACACAGGTATCTTCCTCTGAATCAGACATGTTTAACACACTAGCAAATAAACTTGCAACTTGGTTACAATCTTATTTAACAAAAACGTACTGTGCCTCAAAGAAGCACTAAACGATTAAATGACAGTTGAAATAATGAACTGAAAAACTGTTATAGCATCAATCCATGAAAACAACACAACTTTTAGCAAAGGTTTGTTCCCATTAGTAAAGTAACAATAATTAAATTTGAACGTAAAAATAACAGAGCAACGTTTTTTATCACAGTCAATATATAAATCTCACAGCTCTGCTGAGAGAATCTACCTCCCTTCAAAGAAGTTTGACGACCCCTGAGTTCTGTTAGAGATGAACCGGATCATGCAGGAAATACAAGAGTAACTGACTGGAAATTTTTGATGCGTAGCAAAGAGCGCCAAAAACGGCCCCTCCCCCTCACACACAGCAGTGAGAGAGAAACGAAACTGTCACAATTAAAACAAGCAACTGCCAAGTGGAAAAATAATGCCCAAACATTTATTCACTCAGTACCTCAGAAAATGCAAACGATTCTACATTCCAGCAAAAACGTTTAACATAATAAATACCTATTAAAAGGTTTAATGTACTTTTTACAGAGTAATTCCAGTGAAGTACCATCCCCGGAATACTGAAGTGTAGAGTATACATACATGTTATTATAACGGTATGGCAGGATTTTCTCATCAATTCCATTCAGAAAATAAAAACTGCTACATACCTCAATGCAGATTCATCTGCCCGCTGTCCCCTGATCTGAAGCTTTTACCTCCCTCAGATGGCCGAGAAACAGCAATATGATCTTAACTACTCCGGTTAAAATCATAGTAAAAACTCTGGTAGATTCTTCTTCAAACTCTGCCAGAGAGGCAATAACACGCTCCGGTGCTATTGTAAAATAACAAACTTTTGATTGAAGTTATAAAAACTAAGTATAATCACCATAGTCCTCTCACACATCCTATCTAGTCGTTGGGTGCAAGAGAATGACTGGGAGTGACGTAGAGGGGAGGAGCTATATGCAGCTCTGCTGGGTGAATCCTCTTGCATTTCCTGTTGGGGAGGAGTTATATCCCAGAAGTAATGATGACCCGTGGACTGATCACACATAACAGAAGAAATCCGCCTCCCAGTTCTCCACTCCCGGGATGTGGATTGCTGACAGGTGGCAAGAGTGAGACTCTGCCCAGCGAATTATCTTTGATACTTCCATCATTGCTAGGGAGCTTCTTGTCCTTCCCTGATGGTTGATGTAAGCTACAGTCATGATGTTGTCCGACTGAAACCTGATGAACCCCCGAGTTTTTAACTGGGGCCAAGCCAGAAGGGCATTGAGAACTTCTCTCAATTCCAGAATGTTTATTGGTAGGAGACTCTCCTCCTGATTCCATTGTCCCTGAGCCTTCAGAGAATTCCAGACAGCGCCCCAACCTAGTAGGCTGGCGTCTGTTGTTACAATTGTCCAGTCCGGCCTGCTGAATGGCATCCCCCTGGACAGATGTGGCCGAGAAAGCCACCATAGAAGAGAATTTCTGGTCTCTTGATCCAGATTCAGAGTAGGGGACAAGTCTGAGTAATCCCCATTCCACTGACTTAGCATGCACAATTGCAGCGGTCTGAGATGTAGACGTGCAAAGGGTACTATGTCCATTGCTGCTACCATTAAGCCGATCACCTCCATGCATTGAGCTACTGACGGGTGTTGAATGGAATGAAGGACACGGCATGCATTTTGAAGCTTTGTTAACATGTCTTCTGTCAGGTAAATCTTCATTTCTACAGAATCTATAAGAGTCCCCAAGAAGGGAACTCTTGTGAGTGGAAAGAGAGAACTCTTCTTTTCGTTCACCTTCCATCCATGCGACCTTAGAAATGCCAGTACTAACTCTGTATGAGACTTGGCAGTTTGAAAGCTTGAAGCTTGTATCAGAATGTCGTCTAGGTACGGAGCTACCGCAATTCCTCGCGGTCTTAGTACCGCCAGAAGAGCACCCAGAACCTTTGTGAAGATTCTCGGAGCCGTAGCCAATCCGAATGGAAGAGCTACAAACTGGTGATGCCTGTCTAGAAAGGCAAACCTTAGATACCGGTAATGATCTTTGTGAATCGGTATGTGAAGGTAAGCATCCTTTAAATCCACTGTGGTCATGTACTGACCCTTTTGGATCATGGGTAAAATTGTCCGAATAGTTTCCATTTTGAACGATGGAACTCTTAGGAATTTGTTTAGGATCTTTAAATCCAAGATTGGCCTGAAAGTTCCCTCTTTTTTGGGAACCACAAACAGATTTGAGTAAAACCCTTGTCCTTGTTCCGACCGCGGAACCGGATGGATCACTCCCATTAATAAAAGATCTTGTACGCAGCGTAGAAACGCCTCTTTCTTTATTTGGTTTGTTGACAACCTTGACAGATGAAATCTCCCTCTTGGGGGAGAGAATTTGAAGTCTAGAAGGTATCCCTGAGATATGATCTCTAACGCCCAGGGATCCTGGACATCTCTTGCCCAAGCCTGGGCGAAGAGAGAAAGTCTGCCCCCCACTAGATCCGTTCCCGGATCGGGGGCCCTCGATTCATGCTGTCTTAGGGGCAGCAGCAGGTTTCCTGGCCTGCTTGCCCTTGTTCCAGGACTGGTTAGGTCTCCAGCCTTGTCTGTAGCGAGCAACAGCTCCTTCCTGTTTTGGTGCAGAGGAAGTTGATGCTGCTCCTGCTTTGAAATTACGAAAGGAACGAAAATTAGACTGTCTAGCCTTAGGTTTGGCTCTGTCTTGAGGCAGGGCATGGCCTTTACCTCCTGTAATGTCAGCGATAATTTCTTTCAACCCGGGCCCGAATAAGGTCTGCCCTTTGAAAGGTATATTAAGCAATTTAGATTTAGAAGTAACGTCAGCTGACCAGGATTTTAGCCACAGTGCTCTGCGTGCCTGAATGGCGAATCCGGAATTCTTAGCCGTAAGTTTAGTTAAATGTACTACGGCATCTGAAATAAATGAGTTAGCTAACTTAAGGGCTTTAAGCTTGTGTGTAATCTCATCTAATGGAGCTGATTCAAGTGTCTCTTCCAGAGACTCAAACCAAAATGCTGCTGCAGCCGTGACAGGCGCAATGCATGCAAGAGGTTGCAATATAAAACCTTGTTGAACAAACATTTTCTTAAGGTAACCCTCTAACTTTTTATCCATTGGATCTGAAAAGGCACAGCTATCCTCCACCGGGATAGTGGTACGCTTAGCTAAAGTAGAAACTGCTCCCTCCACCTTAGGGACCGTTTGCCATAAGTCCCGTGTGGTGGCGTCTATTGGAAACATCTTTCTAAATATCGGAGGGGGTGAGAACGGCACACCGGGTCTATCCCACTCCTTAGTAACAATTTCAGTAAGTCTCTTAGGTATAGGAAAAACGTCAGTACTCGCCGGTACCGCAAAATATTTATCCAACCTACACATTTTCTCTGGTATTGCAACTGTGTTACAATCATTCAGAGCCGCTAACACCTCCCCTAGTAATACACAGAGGTTTTCCAGCTTAAATTTAAAATTTGAAATATCTGAATCCAGTTTGTTTGGATCAGAACCGTCACCCGCAGAATGAAGCTCTCCGTCCTCATGTTCTGCAAATTGTGACGCAGTGTCTGACATGGCCCTAATATTATCAGCGCACTCTGTTCTCACCCCAGAGTGATCACGCTTACCTCTTAGTTCTGGTAATTTAGCCAAAACTTCAGTCATAACAGTAGCCATATCCTGTAATGTGATTTGTAATGGCCGCCCAGATGTACTCGGCGCTACAATATCACGCACCTCCCGAGCGGGAGATGCAGGTACTGACACGTGAGGCGAGTTAGTCGGCATAACTCTCCCCTCGTTGTTTGGTGAAATATGTTCAATTTGTACAGATTGACTTTTATTTAAAGTAGCATCAATACAGTTAGTACATAAATTTCTATTGGGCTCCACTTTGGCTTTAGCACATATAGCACAGATATCTTCCTCTGAATCAGACATGTTTAACACACTAGCAAATAAACTAGCAACTTGGAAATACTTTTCAAGTAATTTACTATAATATGAAAACGTACTGTGCCTATAAGAAGCACAGAAAAAGTTATGACAGTTGAAAATTAATAAACTGAAAAGTTATAGCATCAAATCTTTGTAAAAAACACAATTTTAGCAAAGGATTGCTCCCATTAGCAAAGGATAACTAACCCTGATAGCAGAAAAAAAAAAATACAGAAATAAACGTTTTTTTATCACAGTCAACTACAATCTCACAGCTCTGCTGTGAGTGATTACCTCCCTCAAAACAAGTTTTGAAGACCCCTGAGTTCTGTAGAGATGAACCGGATCATGCAGGGAAGACAATAAACTTCTGACTGAATTTTTTGATGCGTAGCAAAAGCACCAAAAAAGGCCCCTCCCCCTCACACATAACAGTGAGAGAGATCAGTAAACTGTCATAAATTAAATAAAACGACTGCCAAGTGGAAAAAAATAGTGCCCAAAACATTTTTTCACCCAGTACCTCAGAAAATTAAACGATTTTACATGCCAGCAAAAAACGTTTAACATTAATAAATTGAGTGTTATTAAAAAGCCTGTTGCTAGTCCCTGCAAATTAGGCTAAAGTTTTATGCATACAGTATAATTCCAGTGAAGTGCCATTCCCCAGAATACTGAAGTGTAAAATATACATACATGACAGCCTGATACCAGTTGCTGCTACTGCATTTAAGGCTGAGTTTACATTATATCGGTATGGCAGAATTTTCTCATCAATTCCATTGTCAGAAAATAATAAGCTGCTACATACCTCTTTGCAGATTAATCTGCCCGCTGTCCCCTGATCTGAAGTTTACCTCTCCTCAGATGGCCGAGAAACAGCAATATGATCTTAACTACTCCGGCTAAAATCATAGAAAAACTCAGGTAGATTCTTCTTCAAATTCTACCAGAGAAGGAATAACACACTCCGGTGCTATTATAAAATAACAAACTTTTGATTGAAGGTATGAAACTAAGTATAATCACCACAGTCCTCTCACACATCCTATCTATTCGTTGGGTGCAAGAGAATGACTGGTAATGGCAGTTAGGGGAGGAGCTATATAGCAGCTCTGCTGGGTGAATCCTCTTGCACTTCCTGTTGGGGAGGAGTTAATATCCCATAAGTAATGGATGATCCGTGGACTGGATACACTTAACAAGAGAAACAACTAATCCTTGTTTCCCTCCCCCGGCTGTGACGTTTATGCAAAAGGGCTGAACGTTCCGGGGGGAGGGGGGGTAAAAATTAGCGAAAATAAATAAATATAAAACATTTCATGACCTAAACTAAAGCTCATTTTTAAGTCTATACAATGCCGTGCGGCACTCGGGGTAACTTTACATTCAAAGATATGCTAGATTAAATGGACATTAAAGTCAAAATGAAACTTAAATGATTCAGATGGAGCACGCAGTTTTATACACCTTTACAATTTACTTCTATTATCTAATTTGCTTTGTTCTCTTGATATCCTTCCTTAAAGGGATAGGAAAGTCAAACTTAAAAACTTGCATGATTCAGATATTAGTAGTCAGAGTATGTATTTTAAAGACACTTTTACATTAACTTCTATTTTCAAATGTGCTTCGTTCTCTTAATATCCCGTGTTGAAAAAGGATATGCACATATCATACACCAGTGGGAGCTGCTGCTAATTGGTGCCTGCACACATGTGTCTCTTGTGATTGGCTAAATAGATGTGTTCAGCTAGCTGCCAGTAGTGCAATGCTGTCCCTTCAGCAATGGATAACAAGAGGATAAAGCACATTTGATAATAGTAAATTGGAAAGTTGTTTAAAATTTTATTTTCTATCTGAATCATAAATTTTTTTTTTGGAGTTTACTATCCCTTTAAGTGTAAAGCTAGGTAGGATGATAGGAGCTCAGGAGTGTGCACGTGTCTATGGCAGCAGTGTTTGCAACAATGGTTATAGCAATGTTATACATAATTACAAACACTGCTGCCAGATGGCTAAAGACATGTGCACGCTCATGAGCTCACCTAGCATTACTCTTTTACAAAGGATACTAAGAGAAGTATGCAAAAACATAATTTATGCTTACCTGATAAATTTATTTCTCTTGTAGTGTATCCAGTCCACGGATCATCCATTACTTATGGAATATATTCTCCTTCCCAACAGGAAGCTGCAAGAGTCCACCCACAGCAAAGCTGCTATATAGCTCCTCCCCTAACTGCCATATTCAGTCATTCGACCGAAAACATGCAGAGAAAGGAAAAACCATAGGGTGCAGTGGTGACTGTAGTTCAAATGAAAAAATTACCTGCCTTAAAGTGACAGGGCGGGCCGTGGACTGGATACACTACAAGAGAAATAAATTTATCAGGTAAGCATAAATTATGTTTTCTCTTGTTAAGTGTATCCAGTCCACGGATCATCCATTACTTATGGAATACCAATACCAAAGCTAAAGTACACGGATGATGGGAGGGACAAGGCAGGTACTTAAACGGAAGTTACCACTGCCTGTAAAAAACCCTTTCTCCCAAAAATAGCCTCCGAAGAAGCAAGGTATCAAATTTGTTAAATTTGAAAAGTATGAAGCGCAGACCAAGACTCCGTCTTGTAAATCTGTTCAACAGAAGCCACATTTAAAAAAGGCCCAAGTGAAAACCACAGCTCTAGTAGAATGAGCTGTAATCCCTTCAGGAGGCTGCTGTCCAGCAGTCTCATAAGCTAAATGAATTATGCTTTTTAACCAAAAAGACAGAGAGGCTGCTGAAGTCTTTTGACCTCTCCTCTGTCCAGAATAGACAACAAACAAGGTGAACGTTTGATGAAAACTGTAGTAGCTTGTAAGTAAAACTTTAAAGCACAAACCACGTCCAATATTGTGTAATAGACGTTCCTTCTTTGAGGAAGGATTAGGATACAAGCATGGAACAAGTATCTCTTGAGTGATGTACTTGTTAGATACCACCTTAGGAAAAAACCCAGGTTGGTACGCAGGACTACCTTATCCGTACGAAGGACCAGATAAGGAGAATCACATTGTAACACAGATAACTTGGAGACTCTACGAGTCGAGGAATTAGCTACCCAAAAGGAACTTTCCAAGATAAAGATTGATATCTATGGAACAAAAAAGGTTTAAACGGAACTTCTTGAAGAACCTTAAGAATCAGGTTTAAGCTCCATGGCGGAGCAACAGTTTTAAACACAGGCTTGGATCTAACCAAAGCCTGACCAAATGCCTGAACGTCTAGAATACCTGCCAGACGCTTGTGCAAAAAAATAGACAGAGTAAAAATCTGTCCCCTTTTAAGGAATTAGCTGACAACACTTTTCTCAAAAACATCTTGGAGAAAAGATAATATCCTGGGAATCCAGACTTTACTCCATGAGTAACCCTTGGATTCATAACAATCAGATATTTACACCATATCTATGTTCAATTTTCCTAGAGACAGGCTTTCATGTCTGTATTAAGGTATCAATGACTGACTCGGAGAAGCCATGCTTTGATAACATCAAGCGTTTAGTCTCCAGGCAGTCCATCTCAGATTGATTCTATTTAGATGGTTGAAAGGACCCTGAGGTAGAGGGACCTGTCTCAGAAGCAGAGACCGTGATGGAAAGGATGACATGTCCACCAGATCTGCATACCAGGTCCTGCGTGGCTACGGAGGAAATCCCACTCCCCCGGAAGAAAAGTCTGACGACTTAGAAAATCCACCTCCCAGTTCTCAACACCTGGGATATGGATAGCTGATAGACAAGAGTGAGTCTCTGTCCAGTGAATTATTGTAAGACTTCTAACATCGCTAGGGAACTTCTGTTCCCCCTTGATGGCTGATGTAAGCCACAGTCGTGTATATTGTCCGACTGAGTATGATGTACCTCAGAGTTGCTAACTGAGGCCAAGTCTGAAGAGCATGGAATATCACTCCCAGTTCCAGAATATTTATTAGAAGGAGGGTCTCCTCCTAAGTCCACTATCCCTGAGCCTTCAGGGAGTTCCAGACTGCATCCCAACCTAAAAGGCTGGCATCTATTGTAACAATTGTCCCATCTGACCTGCGGAAGGTCATACCCTTGGACAGATGGACCCGACATAGTCACCAGAGAAGAGAATCTCTGGTCTCTTGGTCCAGGTTTAACAGGGGGACAAATCTGTGTAATCCCCGTTCTTCTGACTGAGCATGCATAGTTGCAGCGGTCTGAAATGTAGACGTGCAAACTGTACTATGTCCCTTGCCGCTACCATTAAGCCGATTTCATTCATGTACTGAGCCACCGAAGGGCGCGGATGGGATGAAAAAACACGGCAGAAATTTAGAAACTTTGACAACCTGGACTCCGTCAGGTAAATTTTCATTTCTACAGAATCTATCAGAGTCCCTAGGAGGGAAACCCTTGAGATTGGGGATAGAGAACTCTTTCCTTGTTCACTTTCCACCCATGTGATCTCAGAAATGCCAGTACTACGTCCGTATGAGACTGGGCAATTTGGATGTTTGACGCCTGTATCAGGATGTCGTCTAAATAAGGGGCCACTTCTATGCCCCGCGGTCTAAGGACCGCCAAAGCGACCCCAGAACCTCCATAAAGATTCTTGGGGCTGTAGATATCCCAAAGGAAAGAGCTACAAACTGGTAATGCCTGTCTAGAAAGGCAAACCTGAAAAACGATGGTGATCTTTATGCATCACAATGTGAGGATAAGCATCCTTCAAATCCATTGTAGTCCTCTATTGACTCTCCTGGATCATAGTTAAGATGGTACGAATAGTTTCCATCTTAAATGACGGAATTCTGAGGAATTTGTTTAAGATCTTTAGATCCAAAATAGGTCTGAAGGTTCCCTCTCCTTGGGAACCACAAACAGATTTGAGTAAAAACTCTGTCCCTGTTCCTCTCTTGGAACTGGATGGATCTCGTACACAATGTAAGAATGCCTCCTTCTTTATCTGGTTTGCAGATAATTGTGAAAGGCGAAATCTCCCCTTTTTTTGGGGGGGAATCTTTGAAATCCAGAAGATATCTCTGGGATATAAATTCCAATGCCTAGGGATCCTGGGCATCTCTTGCCCACGCCTGGGCGAAGAATGAAAGTCTGCCCCCTATAGGATCCGTTACCGGATAGGGGTCTGTTCCCTCATGCTGCCTTAGAGGCAGCAGCAGGCTCCTTGGCCTGCTTATCTTTGTTCCAGGTCCGATTGTCTCCAGACCGCCTTGGACTGAGCAAAAATTCCCTCTTGTTTTGCCTTAGAGGAAGAGGATGCCACACCTGCCCTGAAGTTTTTAAAAGGCACGAAAATTAGACTTTTTTTTTTTTTTTTTTTTTTTTTTGGCCCTTGATTTGGACCTATCCTGAGGAAGGGCATGACCTTTTCCTCCAGTGATATAAGCAATAATCTACTTCAAACCAGGCCCAAATAGGGTCTGCCCCTTGAAGGGAAGTTAA